>NC_061516.1:27595000-27620000 GCF_022379125.1 Scophthalmus maximus | reverse complement strand
AGTGTTAGCGTCGCCACGGTGTTAGCATCATGACAGTGTTAGTGTCGTCAAGGTGTTAGCATCATGACAGGGTTAGCATCATGATAGGGTTAGTGTCGTCACGGTGTTAGCATCATGACAGGTTTAGCGTCGTCACGGTGTTAGCATCATGGCAGTGTTAGCGTCACCACGGTGTTAGCATCATGACAGTGTTAGCATCGTCACGGCGTTATCACCATGTCAGTGTTAGCGTCGTCAAGGTGTTAGCATCATGACAGTGTTAGCGTCACCACGGTGTTAGCATCATGACAGTGTTAGCGTCGTCAAGGTGTTAGCATCATGACAGTGTTAGCGTCGTCACGGTGTTAGCATCATGACAGTGTTTGTGTCGTCAAGGTGTTTGCGTCGTCATGGTGACTGAGCCTCAGAGTCAAGAGGATTAGGTAGTCTTTTTTCACTTCAATGTTAAACAGAAGATTTTGAAAAGAGGAAAAGAAAGTTAAGGTGAATTCTTCTGCCATCAAAGTCTTTTATTTTCCTTCAGCAGCTGAAGACTGGGCTCAGTTTTTAATGTCAGTACTTCAGACAGAGACAAAATCAATAATGTACTTTAGAAAGTTAGAATCCGACTCTTTTGAAACTCTGAGCAGAAATTCAATCCTCGGCCTTTAGCACAGAAAACAGCGGAATCCAAAAGTAGTTTCACACTATATGATATTAATGTCAAATTTATGTAAAATGACTGTATATTCATGATCCATTAAAACATTTACATATGCCGACTGCTATCCAAAATTTTTCATTTCTCTCATCCTCCTAAAATGCAAAACAGCTTCAACCTCCCTGTTGATTTTGAGTTTCTTATTCACAGTCGTGTCATATGAAAACAAACTAACAAAAAGGATGATGGACAGGATGAGTCTGATGAAATGTTGGTAAAATATGGGAGAGGAACTCTGGAAGCTCAATATTATTCACATTATTACCCATTTTCTTTCTTTACATTCATAAATTGCCAAAAGACACAACTTCCACTTGCATCTGCAGAACACTATATCTGCTCTTTTAATATTCATCCCATAAATTTCCTTGTGATTAACCATCATTTGAATTAAATGTGATCTTTTTATTTTACAGAAGTAAGTTAGTGATTATTCTTCACCCTCCTGATAACTGCTCTGAACATGCCTCATTAACATTTCCCCAGTTATGATCCTGCAGCTTGACTGGCAGCGTTATATAAAACACTCTGCAGGACGCCAGGCAATTAAAGAACAATATTTCTCCCTCTCGTGAAGTAGGTCGCGGCTAATTGCATTTGACGATGAAGAGCGGGAAACGCACTGCGGCGGCGGCATGCGAAGCTCGTCACAACAGCCGAATTAATAAACACGGAGACGGAAGATGCCCGTGGAGTCTCTGGATCCTTCACACCACGGAGTTCACGTTTATTCGTCTCCTGATGAAATTAAAACCAGCGGATGGTTTGTCCAACATATTTTTTTATAGGTTGTGTAGATACAAATGCAGAAAAGCTGATTTATTTATTTTAAGTGTTGGAGGATTATTAATAATGTCTTCAATTGAGCTTTGAATTTTTTTTGACTTCCCTTCATTAATGATGATCTGCTTGTATCCGCTCTGCTTTCTTGATTTAGCATGCTGCTAATAGACTGTGGGAGCAAACAAGGTTTCAGTTGTGATGTAAAATATTGTTATGGTCCGATTCATCAAAGCATTTAATTGGGTTATGAAAATGTAGTTTTGTCTGAAGCTCAAGAGACATTAGAAAGTATTTTGTATGTCATTGATCAGTTGATTACATCAGTATTGATTCACCACCAGCTCTGTGTTGCACACAGGTTTTTTCTTCTTTTACTTATCCAGGTAATTTTTCAAGAGATTAGAATCTCACAAGAGGTCCTGGTCAGGAAGGAAACAGAAAGTCCTTGTTGCAAAGAAGATACAAGATTAAAATATACAACATTAGGACAAACAGATCTCAAGCAGTCACAAGCTAAGAGGCAGGAAGGAGCAACAGCTCTGAACGAAACTGGTATTCTCCAGATTCTTGAACGTGGACTTGACTTCAGTTACTTAGCTGGTGAACCTAAAACTTTTGGACCTACTTCCTTTTCCCCAGGGAAGCGAAGGCCCAGAGAGAGAGAGTCTGGGAACAACCCCCCAGGACTGACGACGCACCAAAGAGCTCTTCATCTCTGGGTTTGTCCCTGAGCAGGTGAACATCAGTTTAAAACCCCTGTTCCACCTCGTGACACGAAAACCTTTCAGTTATTGTTGATGTTTCCGATCAATGAGAAGGTTTCCATGAACCTGTGGGTGTTTGTGTTCTTTTGCCGGTCAAGCCCAAGCGAGCGATGAGTCATGAGAGGCGAGCGAGTGAGCGAACAAAGCCTCCCTCTGATGTCCGTCAGCGTCGGCGCTGCAGGGACGTGGAGACGCTTCTGGGAAACCAACTGTTTGTCCTGTGGTTTTGTTCTCCGGGTCGAAGACCAGGTAACGGAGCCGCGCAGCCACCTGCTGCTCGCCGCTGCTCTCGCTCCATCATGTTGGCCGATGGCAGTCGGGCATGAGGACAGACAACACAGACTGGAGACACGTCTGCACATGAAAATGGGTTGAGATGAAGATACGTAAACACTGCAACAGTGATGCGTCTTCAATCTATAACGTAGTGGTGTGGACGAGGCCGAATGCAAAAGATATCAACATAACAAAACCAGCATGCTCCTCCCACCTGAACCTCCACAACCGTGGTCCAGACAGGAAGCTCCTACTTCACATCCAGTAATCTGATTCATGACTTTATGTTCAGTCTAAGTATCAACCGACCGTGACATCACCCATTGGTTTGTGAGTCGCCATTTTGGAGCCTTGAGCTGCATTGTGCAACCAGAAGTAGGATTGGGGGTGTGGCCTGACTGAGAGCTCGTCCACCTACACCTGGGAACCATGTAGCTATTGGACGGAACCAGCTGTCAATCACACTATCCACGTGCTCATACATACAGGCATGAAGTAACGTCATTGTTGCTATGGTCAACAGAGAACCTGCACTTTATCTGAGGTGATATATGATTTATCAAAATATAAATTCATGTCATAATATTTATCAGATCCGCAGTCGTCTGTCAGCTGGACAGTGGGTTCTTCACTTCCTGTTCTGACTGGGCTGTAGAGGTTTTTGATTATTTTCATACTGAATTTCACGGACACACTCTCCTCCTGTGAATTGAAAGAATTGAATGTCCTCTGGGATTGTGAAACTTTTCAAAGCTCATAAGCTTCAAAGAAATAAAAGACAACAGAAGAAAAAACACCCAAAGCAAAGAGGAGAGAGGTGGCAGTTGAGGGTTGGAGGTTTAGAGACGCCTGTCTGGCTCCTGAGTGGCTGCAACACTCCCTCGTCCACTCACCTTGTCTCTTTCTCTGTCCGAGAGTGTGTCTGGAGTCTCAACCTCGTCTCGCAGGAGTTACCTTCGTACGCAGCTTTATACGACCTGAAGTGACCCTCGACTGGAGTTCATGTCCGGTCACAGATCTGAAATTATCGTTCCTCCTTTTATTAAACCGTGATCGTTCACTGACCTTAAATGTCAAACCTGAATCACAACTTAACTTTAATTGGTTTGCCTCAGCAAGGCTCTTTTCCTAACTGTAGCTGCCTTCACAGATATTGTAGAAAGTTTTTAAAGGAAAATGTTTCAGTTCAATGTAAAGAAAAAAAGATGCAAGTTTTGTTTGAGCCAGAAAAGAGCGTCAGCAGCTTCTGCACCAGTTTCTCTTAAATCACCTGAAATCCCTTCAGACAGCTCTTCTCTGCCTTCCATCGATCCTCATCGGACTCAGACCTCGCGGCCACTTCAAGTACGTCTTCATTTCTGACCCGTCTGCTCATCACACAGACCTGGAGGTTCCACCAGCTCCTGCTGATCTCGGCAGAAAAGAGTCTAAATGAAGACGTAGTCTGTTGAGCTTGAGCGAGTCTGTGGAAAGAGAGGAGACAAGATGCTATGGTCACTTCCATTTGTGTAACACTATGGTGGGGAAAGACATTCCTTTCACTGAAGCAAAGGATAATAAGAACAAGGATAATGAAAATAGAAGGAATGTTGAAAAACTAAATGTGAGCTACAGCAGAGATCAGCGTCGTGTTAGTGATCACATCTGCTCAGCTAGTTCACATTCAACTCAGTAATAAACTGCTTTATTAATCTCAGGCGCTCAGCAGAGTTCAGAGAGTGATCCTGTATCGAGTATCAAAATCAACATGTTGATCGATCGTGTGTGTGTGTGTGTGTGTGTGTGTGTAGGTGTAGGTGTGTGTGTGTGTGTGTGTGTAGGTGTAGGTGTGTGTGTGTGTGTGTGTGTGTGTGTAGGTGTGTGTGTGTGTGTGTGTGTGTGTAGGTGTAGGTGTGTGTGTGTGTGTGTGTGTGTAGGTGTAGGTGTGTGTGTGTGTGTAGGTGTGTGTGTGTGTGTGTGTGTGTGTGTGTAGGTGTGTGTGTGTGTGTGTGTGTGTGTGTGTAGGTGTAGGTGTGTGTGTGTGTGTGTGTGTGTAGGTGTAGGTGTGTGTGTGTGTGTGTGTGTGTAGGTGTGTGTGTGTGTGTGTGTGTGTAGGTGTAGGTGTGTGTGTGTGTGTGTGTGTGTAGGTGTGTGTGTGTGTGTGTGTGTGTGTGTGTGTGTGTGTCTCTCTGCTCCTCACTTCTGTCCACTGACCTCACACAGGCGACACACCTCAGTCTGTGATGTCATCACCACACAGACCGGTGTGGGTGTGATGCAACTGTGAGTTTAATAAAACCCATCAAGGTTTCAGATTTCCAACATGAAGAATATTACTCAGAAAACTGAATTAACAACCCGACTGGAAAATCATTAATACTAATTTACTGACATTAACACTCAGTTTTCACACGAGACGTCTTAAATGAAATGGTGAATGAATGTATCAACCCATCTTGAGATGTAATCCACAGACTCCTGGCAGGTTTGAAATACCAAACACACTGTGCTAACAGTTCTTATCTTAGTAACCTGAGCACGGGACTTTCACACTGAGGATGTTTCTTGTTCTGCGCCTGGTTGGAAAATGCAACAGACAGTGAAGACAAAACTGACTTTTCTTTTTAACGGTAATATGATTTGATACATGTTCTGGGGTTCAGTGTGTCACGTGCAGATCAAATAGAAACTGGATTCAAGTCCAACATGAACCTAGTTGATTTAAGTCTCACGTGAGTTTGATGGTTTAGGTCGTCGTATGTTTTGTTCTTTCCATTAATAAACCAGTGACCACTGAACAGGGTGTTTGCCTGTGTTTTTATATTTTTATATTATTTTACTGAAAACAGCCGTGTACTGCGGCTAAAACATGAAACAAAGATCCCATGAGTCATAAAACATCCTCAGATGGGCAGGATCTCAGCCCGACAAGATACTGTATATTTAACCGATTCTCTTATGTCCCCACAGCATTTTGCCAAGACATAAAGCCACTGAAGTCATCACTTTAAATATGACTTTAGGATTATGATGACAGGACCAAGATTTGATTTTTATGGCCGTCCACCTAGCTTAAGTAAATTAGTTTGAACTGTGAGTGTCAGAGGTGTTTGATACTTCACCCTCATGCATATGTCTCGTTTAAGGCCCCACAGTCAAAGTGCCGAGTCGACAGCTCTGCCATAAACTTTAAAGTCACTTATATTTTCACCTAAAAAAAGAAAAGGGAAAAATCCATTTGGAGCGAGAGAGCGAGGCAGAGAAGGGAAGAGGGAATGTGCAGGAGAACGATGGAGGAGGCGGAAGAGTCTCAACGTGTCAAACCTAAATACTATTATACTTGTTATAATTCATTATTATTTCAGAGGCAGCGGTCTTGGTCTGAAGGTGACTTCATTACATTACAGACTATTGCCTCATATATCAAACTTCGGTGGCCCCAATTTCTGTGCAGCAGAAAAGTCGGGCTGACTGTGAAATTGACTGCGCTCCGTCACAGAGTAATTAGATGAGCCGGCTGCGTATGTATGGAACAAGAGGCGACATCGCTCGCTGCCCTCCGGAGGACGGGGAGGTGGTGATGAGGGGCAGCGTCCTGTAGCGTACTGTACAGGAAGACATACTGTATTGTATACACACGTACACACATACATATATATATATTATATATATGTATGTGTGTACTGTGTCCTCAGTCACTGGAGGATCGTTGTCTGACTTTCAACCTGATTGTGAGCTCTTTGCACAGAAGATGCGAGTTTCAACATAATTGAACGATTTTGCAAATTCTTTTGAGAACAAGGTCAATATTTCCAAGGTTTCACCTCTGACACGTGAACATCTTACCAATCAGGACGTCACATTCAAAACATGGAGGATTCAGTCGGCTCTTCACGACAAAAGGAGGTAGAAGCATATTGTCATCCAAACATATCCAGTGACCATTACTGGAAATATTACAGCCCTTCTGTGCAGACTTGAACATTCAGCTGTGGCCGTCGCTGCTGCGGTGAAAAAATCCCTCCACTAGTTTTCTGATGCCAAGTCACAGAATGTGAAGCTTCGGTGTCGACAGAACCCTCGACGTTCAAACACGACGCCCGGAGCAGCTTCAAGAACCCGACTGGAACTGCTGGTGACTGATGGCTACAAAGAAGGAAATCATCCTATTTACTTTCAGTTATCTTTTATTTCCTAAACCTCTTCGTGTCTTAATTAAGTCACACTAATCAGAGGTTTTTTTTTTCATTATTTGACAGATATGATTGTTGTGTAGGCTTCACATGAAGTTTAAATTAGTTCTGCACAGAAACTTTACTCAGCCATATTTCCCCTGAGGAAACATCGCCGTCGCTTCCCCAGCAGGTTGCTGAGCTCCCGTCTCGTGAGTCTGTGAGAGCAACGTGTGTGTGTGTGTGTGTGTGTGTGTTTTCAGGAGGAGGAGCACCAGCCATAACTAGCTCACACACATTTTTTTGCTGAGATTGCTGCATAATTCAGGCCTCCTGCCTTTGTTCAGTACCACCCATAAAAACAGGATCGTTAAGCAGCTACGTTCCCGCTCTCCGCTGACGGAGACGTCTTATTTGTAGTGTTTACATGATGTAGATGTCTGTGTTTGGTCATTAATTTTTCAGCGGTGTCTAAGCTCTCTGGCGCAGCCTTGATCCTCGTCGCTCCATCGAACTGCCTGTCTCTCACGCGGCTTCTTTACAGATGAGGTGGATGTTGAAATCTGCATGAGTGTGTGTTAATGAGTGTGTTTGGTCTTTGTGTTGCAGAACCAGACGACTCCACTCTGGGTTTAAACTTCACCTCCCGCTTAATATATCAACCAAATTTATCACAACGTCCTAACTTTGTTTTTAGGATTTATTTAGCGATATATAAAGTTGATATTTGAATGACCAGAGAACACGAGACGCTAGAATGAATCATTTCTCAACTATTTATCACAGTACAAGTGAAGTTTTGCTTGGTGTCGTCTTGGAGCTGGTCCTGAATCAGTTCCATCCAGTGTAGTTGAGTTTGTCGACTTGAGGTTGTCTCGGCTACGTCACTCTCCACGATGTGGCAGTTGCCATAGCGATGAGCTTGGGTCAGCTGATCTAACGATGGATGGAGTGGTTCTTCCAGCTGAGGAGGAGACATCCGTTCTTCCATTCACTCTTCAACAGTGTTAAATAGTCCTGAAAATAACTTCAGACAATAAAACTTAGTGATACTTTCTGATGTACAAATATTAAAACAAAGTACATTAAGTTCAGTAGCGACACATGGTGTGTGAAGGGGGTTTCGTCCATTCGAGGTCGAGGTCAAGAAGCTGATTTTTCCAGATGAACAGACGGTGGCGTTGTGAGGAAACTTATTGATGAGAAAACCAACGGACTCTTCATCTTCCCTGATTCATTGGCAGATTGGTCTGAATGGTGACGCCTCAGTGCTGATGAGGTCACTCTGCCCTTGTTCATGACATGAAGCCCCTCTCTCCCTTCTGCAACACACAAATACACCACCTGAGCGAACCTACACGCTCCATCATACCATGAAACATTTCTTCCTCATTTAAGTTCATTGCTGAATATCTAATGGAGGCAATCATTTGATTTGGGAGTGAACCACAGTTCTGAGCTGTTTTGTTGCGGAGCACTTATTTACTTCAACTGCCTGGAAGGCGAGAACCAGATGTGACTGACTGATCTTCATCATTGTTCTGTGTCCTTCAAATCAGCTCGTGACCTTTGTCAAAGGGAAGTTTTCCTACGTTTCTAATCTGCCCACCCAGTTGCTCCACCGTCAATGTTCAGACAACACAAACCAGCTCAACTTCACGTGTGACAGAATCATTTGCCGACGTCTTGTGAACGAGTCTTTGGCGTCGCAGTTCTACTCTTTGTTTGCCCAACGTTCCTCGCAGACCTTCCAGAGGGGGGATGTTGTGCTTCTTCAAACTGAGAGACCACCGTCGCTGCAAGAACAAATTAAATATAGGACATTTAAAGTGACTGTTGTTTTTTCTGGAGAGAGCATCCAAAGTTCTAATGTTAAGTCAATGTGGAACGTTTAGACTTTACCAGATTGACGGTCGTCATTTCTGATGATGCCACCGTCCCGGCCTGAAATGTCAGTGTACTGACAGAAGTTTCTGATTTGAGATGAAGTATGGATTTTTTTCTCATAACAAAAAACTATATTTGTTCGGTCATATCTGTTTATCCTGTGACCTTTACTTTAATATTCTCTTGCTTTCCCTTTTATCCTTTGCCTCTCGTCCTATTGAACTGTCTTCTCATTGATTCATTTTTAATAATCCTCAGACTTTGGTTACCTTCACTTTATTTCTATCCTCTGATTTCCTTCACATCCGTTTTTTCCGTCCTCTCAGAGACGGTGAGTAAAGGAAGAAGAGATGGAGGAAAAGAAGGTGTAGACAGATCAACAGCTGGTCTGCGTCAGGAGGTTCAGAGGTACAGGAGTCGAGGCAGCAAAGCATGATGGGAAGGTGATAATCTAGCATTTTTCTCAATTCATGCCCTCCTCCCTTTCACTGACTAACTCACACTTCCTGTCGGCGGTTGCTGGTGATTCAGTCTGAGTCAGAGGAACACAAGGGAACATGACAAGTGCTGAGAGACAAACACAGAAATCATCTGCTTACTGTACTTACTGTCCCAGGATCAGAATGAGTGAGACCATGAAGGTTTCAGGATGATTTAACCTCTTGTGCTTCTGACACCTTCAGAACTTCATCCATAAAACCAACGGATGAACTTCTGAAGTGGTGACCAGAGGATTCAAGGCTGGATTGGCCAGAGGTATTAAATAACTACAGTGACATTTTATATCATATTCAAGTTTCAAGTGTATAAATCTGAGGAAAGTAGTTGGAATCACTTGCTGTCAACGTCATTCGTCAGGATAGTTTCCTATATATCAAATTATATTTCTTAAAAGCTCTTTTTTAATGATTAATCACAATCGTTAATTCTGCCTTTAACTAATACATCAAATCATTTGTACATGAGGTTTGTGTTGATTAGAAAACTACAGTGTCTTTATATCACAGGATGAGAGTTGACTGAGTTAAGAGAAAGAAAATTAAGATTTAATGTGGAAAAGAACACATAAATAACAGCGATGAGAGGGGAGACGCTGAAGGCCACCGGCAGACAAGGTCATCTCTCGACTATCTACTTCATGAATTATGGCGTCATAGAATTTCGCCTCAGTTCAAAAGTGGTGACCAAAGACAGACTTTCCCCCTGAACTGCTTAAAATGCATTAGTAGACAAATATCTGATGTTGTCTGAGCATAAACACACTGTTACTGTAATTAAAAGATAACAAACACATCATGAAACGCTGCGTTTCGGCTCATCTGACCTTTCCAGATAGAGAGTAACATTAGTATTCATTAGGAGAACTTTGTGTTTCTGGACTCCTGATGAATGTAAGTCCAATATTCACTCTCTACTCGACTCTACTCCTGGTTGTCTCCATCAATTCTCAAGTGAAATATCTGCATCTTCAGCTGCTAACTGCTGCTCTGTGTTCACCGACGAGCTGCTGTCTGCTGGACTGCAGACGGAGTTTACAGCCTTTTCACCTGAAGCATTTATCTGCTGCAGCTCAACGCGATGCTGCTCAGAGCGATGTCAGAAAACCAAAACTGCCACGTAACATAAAGAATATTGATTGTGTCATGTCTGCTCTGTCCTGAACTGGGATGCATGCCAGTGGATTAGCTGTTAGCTCCGGCTAGCAACATCAACTTGGTATTGATCAATGAAAACTTTTGAGCTGAAAACTAAATGCACTGTACATGATACATTCTCTGCAGTAACAGTTTGTTCCAACGCGCAGTATAATTTACATTTTGTGTCGTCAGACATCAATCTGCTTTCAGAGGGATTTCCGCCGCTTGCTGGCTTTTTTTTTTCTTAATGATGTTCTTCTGCAATGATGATGAATTACAACAATTATCCTTTAGCCCCAGAAAACCATGTGTTATTGATGGCGGATGCTTAGAGGCGCAAAACAAAGCTGGAGCTTCCCTCCTGTATTCATGAGCGCAGCTTTATCTGAAAGCAACTCACAGATAAAGGCCCAACATTAAAGCTCGCTGAGAGAAAAATGGTTTCTATATTTACCCAATTCCCCACAAGAGAGCAAAAATAACAAAATAAGCAAAATCTGCATCTGAAGAAACTTTAAAATAAGAGCTGGTGAGCTGCAGGCGAGTGAATCACAGGGTCTCGCCACCGCTTCCATCAGCCGTGTTTCTCCACGTCTTGATGGAATTTGGTTGGAAAAGCTTTGTGTGAAATGTAGAAACTTCTGATCAAGTGAGTCTATGAACTAATGAGTTCTTTGACAAAAGATATTACTTTATTATGATGAAAAACATAAATGCTTGTGCTAATGTTTACAATCCTTTTCAAAGTTATGAAAATCAGCATTTCATAGGTTGAAAATGGATCCGAACTAAATCGGCTGATTTAAATCTTTCTGAAACTTGCTGTCACAGTCAGCCATCTTTTTTAGGGCTGCAGCGGCACCGCCGCCTTCACAGCCTCACATCGCTCGGCAACAGATGGCGAGATGGTCCCTGGATGACACCACAGTGCTGCGAGAGCTGCTCGGCTCAGAGAGCGACAGCTTTGAGCTTTACAGGAGCCGCAGCCAATTACACCCACAACCACTCTTTGGCTTTTTCTCTAAAGTCAAAGCTGCAGGTGAAGCTACACTTTCGGTTAAAGTAGGAATAATACCACATTAGGCTAATTTGATTACAGGCAAAAGGTCTGCATTTAAAAGTTAGTACAGTAAATTAGTAAATTAGAGTGATAATTAGAGAATTATTATCCATGAAATGTTTGTTTGTATCCATGAATTCATGAAATGTTGGTGTTGCTCTGGACAACGGGGAGCGAGGAATGTTGTTTTACGTTTCCATTTCCACAGATTTTCCATTGATGGAAAATAAATCAGACATATTTAGTGGATCGATATTAATGAGTTTGTGCAGTCGATTGAATTCAAGACAGTTGGGCCTTGGAGAAGATTGGCACTCACTGTACTATTCTAAAAATATACTGGTGAAATGTATCAGTGACTGTGAGTACATGTCTTTGAGGCTGTTTGTATTTGTAATGGTGAACTTTATTCATTCATTAACCTTTTGTTAACTACAAATGAAAAGGACCAAAGCTTCTGTGAACGTCCTCAAACTGCAGCAGCACATCAGTCGTTGTCTCATTTACACTTTAGTGCTGGAGGAAAAAGAAAACTGTCAAAATCCTTATGGACGACAGTCACAGGGTTGAGCCTCGTGATCTATACATCAGAGATGTAATTACCTCGACCTTCACATATCACCAGGTGTTGTTCCTTGAAAGCCCAAGTGGGAATTCACTGAACTCACAGGACGGAAAACTTTAAACCTTTAATTACGTTGACAGCGGCAGAGCAATGGCCGACTCACCGGGAGGCAATTTGGGGTTGGTTGTGTTGCTCAAGGACACAAACAACCAACTCTGGCAAAGTGATGTACAAACACCTGAGCCGCCCGCAGACACCTCGTGAAGCACCACCTCCGCCTGTCACTTAGAGCTTCTCCGGGCTGCAGAGCATTAGCGCCTTCTGCTTGTTAGCAGGCGCCGTGTGAACACGCGGCTCTCTAACAACCGGTGGTTTCCAGCGACACGCAGCAAACTTGAGCTTTGTCTTTGAAGTCTTGGAAAAAAGAAAATCTCCAGAAACTCAACTGATGTTCAACACACACCAACAGATCCACAGTCGCTCTCTTTGTTTGCACTCAGCATCTTCTTCTTGTCATACTCCTCTCTGATTGGTCGGCTGTTGAACCAGACCTTGTTAATGTTTCACGGCATAATAATCACAAAGCAGTTGATTCTGAAAACCGATCTTTTGTCCGTACTGCAAAGTTTGAGTGGAGAAGAAAAGGTGCTCCTGTTTTCTGTCTCTGTATTAAACCTTTTCCACCAACAGGGAACTGGTTGTTGAACCGGTTCCATTCAGGGTGATTGGATCTTTCCAGCAGGTTTGAGTGGAACCATTGTAATCATGGACTGGAGGATGTTCAGGGGACGTAAACGCGTGGTAGAAAGATGGTGGGGCGCACGATGACCTGCGAGCATTTCTTCTGCTATTGCAGATATTTTTTCACTGTCAAAAGACGAGCATGGACCAACTCCTCACGCTAAGAAGACGCAGAAGACTGTAACATGCAAGATGACGACATGGACACTAATGTCAACACACCAACTGTCCAGGTTCCAAACCAGTTTTTATTTGGTTAAAATGTTCCCAACGGTTCAAGGTTTTGTCTCGAGCCAGAATCTGTGCCTTCAACCGACCTCCCCACTTTGTGCTGTTTGTGTTGTAGCGCACGCTGCCAGTATTTATTGAAGGTTCGATCCTGTCGTGTCTCCACACTGTGACGTGACAGAGGATTCAAAGATGCTGTGGAAAAAAACCTCGAGGATGGAGGCAGCCTCCTCACTGGTCTCCTGGTGACTGTTATACACTTTGTCATCACTTTTCCAGCAGCATTTTTCTCTTCGTCCCCACATCAAGCTCCATTTGGTGTGAAAATACAGTTAAAGTATATGATTCTATATTTCTTCTCTTTTATTTCACTGAGGAGAAGGCGACACACACGGCTCTAATGTCTAGATGTCTAATGCTCTAGAGCCCCTCCACCACGGAGTGATAAGGCAGAAGAGGGGGGACATGGAGGACTGAGAGGCAGGCAGGCAGCAGGGCTGTGGGGGGGGGGGGGGGGGGGTGGAACAGATACCAATCAGATGGTGCTGAAGAGAGAGGGGGTGCTAACAATTTTCTGCATGAATCGTCTTGGCCCATCATAGCTGTCAGGGGAAATGTGTCGGTAACATTGTGTGTGTTCATGTGTGTGTGATATGATAAACGCCCCCCCCCCAGCACTAACTTCTCCTCCCCCAGGATCTCATGGTGAACATGTACAGTGTGTATGAGTGATTACATGAGCTCGCCCCCCCAGCGCCGGGCGAGGAGATGGGATGAGTTTGGCAGCGTCTTCTGAGGAAAGGGTCCAGGCCCGCTGGCAGAGGGAGGGAGGGAGTTCACTCTGCTGTTTGCTCCGTTTAACCACAGGAATGAAAGTATTCGGTTCGGTATTACTGCTTCTCCTGGACACCTGCGCTGAGTTACCTTTGACTGGGAGGAGATATGGCCGCCGTTAAAGGAGAACAAATAATTGGATCGTCTAAACGGCGTGTGTTCGTCAGTGCTGCTGGGTTTGGTGTCAGCACGTTAGAAGGTTTCTACCTCGGCAGTTTAGGTTTGACTGCAGGACTGTAGAGAAACCACCTGCAGCAGCCTGTACATTCAGAACACCTTGTTTACCTCCTTGACATTTAACTACATTCAATTTATTTGTTATATGCAAATATAACAACTAACCCATGAATTAAACAGGCGTATATGGGCGAGGCTGATTTATGACCAGTACTGCAGACAGCCACCAGGGGGTGACTCAGGTGTTCTGGCTTCAAATTTTCCTGAGGAGTTCAATATGTAGTTTCAAGTCTTCTTCAATACATGATGTTCATTTTGTACATTATGGTCCATTTATTGGGGCGTGGATACAGTGTGATTGACAGTTGGTACTGTCCAATCGGTGCATGGTCGCAGGTGAAGGTGGACGAGCTCTTAATCAGGCCACACCCCCTGCTCCTACGTCTGGTTGCAAAGGAACCAACACGGCGTGGGTCAAAATGTGAAACTCAAGGCTTCAGAACAGCAGCTCAAACCAACGGGTGACGTCACGGTGGGTTGACACTTGGTCCTTCATCTTCATATTCAGTCTCGGTAGCAAAATTAATCTTAAAACTCAAAGTTCGAGGGACGGCAGTGAGACTTTAGCATCCGTAAGTGAGAAGAACAGTAAGAGAAATGCAGTTTAACATCTTCTACCTGAACTAATGTTGGACTATGGACACTTCACATTTGTGTTGACATGATTTCAAGAGCTACCAAGCACACAAAGAGCTAAGTTAACAAAAATCTACATAATTCACTAAACGATAATGACAAGTGTTTCAAACATTGTCTCCACTGCATTTCCCCGAGGCCAGCGTCGTCCTGCCTGCTTCCCTTCAGCAAGTCAGAGGACCTCCAGTTTAAAAAGCTCCTCACATTCATTTTTTATAACTTGAGCATTGATGCAGATTCACAGGGAACCGGCAGCGATGAAATTGGATGTATATGAAAATAAATAACCTTTTGCAGATTTGTTTTAAATGGGGTAAACACATCCCGTCAGCAGAATGTGTGACCCCACTGTGGATCTCTGAGCGCCGAGCAGAGCTATTTAAATTACACAATGCATCACACACACACACACACACACACACACACACACACACACACACACTCACAAACACACACACACACACCCAGACACACACACACACACACACACACACACACTCACAAACACACACACACACCCAGACACACACACACACACACACACACACACTCACACACACACACACACACACACACTCACACACACACACACACACACCCAGACACACACACACACACACACACACACACACTCACAAACACACACACACACCCAGACACACACACACACACACACACACACACTCACACACACACACACACACACACACACACTCACACACACACACACACACACACACTCAAAAACACACACACACACACAAACACACACACACTCACACACACACACACACTCACACACACACACACATACTCACACACACACACACACACACACACACACACACAGACACACACACACACACTCACACACACACACACACACACACACACACACACACTCACACACACACACACACTCACACACACACACACACACACAGACACATACAAACACACACACACACACACACACACACACACTCACACACACACACACACACACTCTCACACACACACACACACACTCTCACACACACACACACACACACACACACACTCACACACACACACACTCACACACAGACACACACACACACACACACTCACACACACACACACACACACACACACACACACTCACACACACACACACACACACACACACAGACACATACAAACACACACACACACACACACACACACACACACACACACACACACACTCACACACACACACACACACTCTCACACACACACACACACACACAGGCTAAAGCTACCAGACAACAGATAAACAAAAGAAAATTAAAAGTGAGAGCCCCTCGCTGATACTAAATACTCCATAAACCTCCCCAAGCACCCTCTAACGTCTGCAATGATTATGTGGCAGTCAGAGCTAAAAGGAGATGTGGCAGGAGAGCAGACAGGGGGCGGAGAGAGGAACTGTGGAAACAAAATGAAGGATTTTGGGGACTGAGGCGGCAGAGATTCAGATTCAGAAAGACAGTCAGGAATAGAGTTGAAATAAAGTTGCAGTGGGATCAAAACAGGAAGTGACAAACAAAGAACAGCAACCCAACCAAAACAACTAGCGAGTGGATCTGTCAGCGGCGCCGCCAGTGAAGACAGACGTTCATTTTCTCAGATATATCAACCCTCCTCTGCTGCCACGCGCCGTCGGGCTGTTTGGGTGTGATGCATCATCCTGGCAGTGAATCCTGGATCCTCCAATTAAGTCGGAGCCAAGTCCCAACCACATAAATCTGCTCAGGAGTGAACTCCTCCAACATTCTGCTGTGGAGCTACTTACTTCGGACAATGGGATCCTGTGCCGGTCCCATTGTGGTCGACACAAGACGACAAGCTGCGACAGGTCAAAGCTTTGGGGGATTCCCTCCGATACATTGAACATCTGAGCCGCCACTCACAACCTGGAGATGTCGAGGTTCAGTATTTTACTGGTTTCTTTGACATTTTTACCTCCTTCCACGAGGAGCTGATGTTTTCACCTCTGTCCAGTTGTTGGTTTGTGTTTGATTGTATCAGAACAAATCTCCATGACTTGGTGGAAGGACGGAACACGGGCCAAGACAGAATCCATTACCTTTTGGCAGGAATTCAGACAAAGGGGCAAATCTGTTTTTATCACTTTCTTTTTTTATTTTCACTGATTTCCAGGGGAATGATTCATGGGTTCGAATGAAAAGGATCTGGCAGTTAGGGAACTGATATTTATGAGTGTGTGAGATCTGGTGCAGCTTGATTTGAAGTAAGGTGACAGTTGGGTCGTGGTAGAGGAATGTGTTGGTATTGGTTGGTAGGATTTAGCCTAAACTACTGCATGGATTACCATGAGACTTGGTGGAAGGACGGGACATGGGAGTGCATCCTTAAAGGAATAGAAACAAGCCGCTCCGCTCCTGGAGCCGGATGCTGTTTGGTGCAGCCTGACCGTTGTGCAGTGCTGACACGGTGTCGGGGGGATACAGGGTATCTGGCTGTGCGAGACCAAAGCAACAGACACATCGAAGCTCGGCTGAAACTCATCAGTAAGTGAATTTGAGGCCCACCACCACTTCCTCCTGTAGCGTTGTTTCCTGGTGGATCGATGGTAATGACGGTGGGTTGTAATAGATCGTCCACCTCGAGGACGGCGCGCTGCCCTTTGACGCAGCCTGTCAAAGACGAGATAAAAGATCAGGGGTCTGCTCTGATTCATCACACCCCCCTCACTCCTCCTCATTAACACCCTGGTTGGATTACGAATGGCCTTCGCTCGCTCAGGGCCACACAGCGCTACAGGGGGAACCTCAAATTCACTCTGTCGTCCTTCTTCTCCTCATCCTCTGTCCATCTCATGTCCTCCTTCGCCTGCTCCATCTCACCTCGTCTCTTTTCCTTCTCATCTCTCAGCGTCTCTCAACCCCTTCATGACCTCATTCTTCATCCGTCTCTTCCTCCGGGACCATTCTGCCTCGCCCGTCTCATGCCACTGTTAAGAACCATTTAGAAACCCTGGTCCACCATCTCTGTGCGTTACTCTTTTACTCCTGTTACATCTGCAAATGTCAAATTGACTGCAGACTGCTTGTTTGGAAAAAGACCTTGAACAGAGCAGCGGAGCGTCTGTCAGCTGTTGAAGCTGGAGAACAACAAAGCCTCAGATGTTGTAGGAGTAGAACGGAGCCATTACTAATCAATTAGAAAATGTAGCGACTGCCTCTGACGTCCATTTTGCAAATCAGCTCTGAACGTCCTTATCAGCAATTTCCAGCCACAACCGCAACCTCCGAGTTCCCTGCCTGAACTTTACACATCACAAATCCTCCGACCCAACTGTCTCAAACATTATCTTGTATGTGGTAAACATAAAATACAAATACAGCAGAACCACCTTTTGAAATGATCACTTACACAAATAGACTGACTTCTCTGGAATCACCTGCTCGAACCATACTTGGTTTCAACAACTTAATTTGTACTTGTACTACATCATGTACACATTGTTGTTGTACTATTACCATATTTTCCACAGATGTCTCACCAGGGTATGAGTGGCACCTGTCAACATCTGTGTTGTGAAGGGTTACATATAGGAAAACATGTATGATTAATAAAAAGCTCTTTGATCAACAGATTGCAGATTACCTCCAAGCAAAGAACAAAAGCTAGCTAACATGGGTTTGGTATCTTTAGCATAACAGGCCATGTAAAGATAAATGTTCCAAACTCATTCAACATCACTGAATCCACTGAATTCTTCTTCCTCTGCATCACTTCTGCAGAATTCTGACGACTCCCAGGAAGTGGACGTGCTGCGTCGTCCCCTGCTCCGATGCCGTCAGACTCAGCCTCAGCATCAAGTCCGATTAGGGGTCGTCATTGAATTCCATCCCTCGTCATCCTGGAAAGTTGCACGACGCATCCCACATCCACGTCTTCCACAGGCGACGTAAGACCTTGGAACTTGATCAGCACGAGTGTTTCATTCAGGCCTTCGGGGGTGAGAGCTGCAGGAAGACAGATCACGCATGTGACACATGAGTCCCACAACCAACCAGACTGTTTCACTTATTGTCCAGAAAATACAGAACCTGCAAAGCCTCCGTAAAGGCTGAAGACGTCCTGACCGCAGAGCAACAGGCCGAGCGTTAATTGTACGACTGTTCTGAGTCTGTTCTGAGCTTCATGCAGAACGAGACTCCTTCTGTTGTCACCTCCTCAAACCACAGCTCGGGTTCTCACCTCTCGTCTTATCTGCTCTTCACTAATTTCCTCTCCTCATCGTCTGTCTTCGTCTCAGCGACCCGTCTCCTCTCCTTTCATTTCCTCTCCTCTTCCCTCGCTCCTCTCATTCCCCTCCATCACGTTTCTCTCTCGCCGGTCCTCCCCCCGTCACGCCACTCACACCTTCAGCCACTGTAACAGATGGATTTCCTGTGGTTTCCATTACAGTAGTCACATGTGCAGCACACACATACTGTGGCACCAGCCGAGGCAGATCTGATTGGAAAGCGTAGTGCAGCTGCAGTTTGCTGCTCACTGTTGCACATCATGTGGACTGTTACTCTCCATTAGGATTAAAATGGAAAAAGTGGAGCACCTGAATTTGCCTTGATGTCAGTTGATCTCACATCCTCAACAGAAAAAGTGTCTGCTTCTCTTTTACAGTAACTAAGAATTATCTATAAACTATAGAGACTAATTCTGCGTTCACACCAAACACGAAGGAAGGTTTGGCATCAGGTTTCTCTCGCGCGAGTCAGACAACCCGAGACTGTCAGTGGTGGTGTTGGACGTGAGTGTGTGAGGTCACGTCTGTGTCCGGTGTGTGTCGATGGACCTGTCCTGACGTCTGTAGTTGTCCGGAGGCCGATCAGAGCAGAGGACCTCATGTCCGACGAGTGGAGAATGATCCATGTGGATATGTAGAACCATCTGGGAAGACGTGTATTGTCTGATCCCGACATTAGACTCCAGGGATTTGCTGTTATTTGTTGTTCCGTGGACTTAGAGACGCTTGTAAAACACCGGCTGGCTCAGATCTATAAAATCTATACTGCTGCTCACTCCAGTTGGCTGAATGAACGCCTGGATTTGTAGTCTCTGAAGGATAATCAATTGTTTGTTTTGAATTCCTGCTCGTATAAAGACTATAATCACATCTCATTTTTGCGACGGCACTATTTCTGTCTCAGCCCTGTGATTTCCTCTGCTCGCTCGCCTGTCTCACTTTTCATCTGGCTCTTCTCTTACGAGGATGGCTCGACACTTTATGTGCTCAATATAAGATTTTAAAAACAATCAGAGAAGAAAGGGAATGTCAAGTAACAGGAGACACGAGAAGAGACTGAGGCATCTCAACGCAGACGAGCAGCTCTGCTATTACCACATCGCGTTGTCCACATCAACAGCAGCCGGAATTATTTCTAGTCCGTTTTGCCTGGAATCTGAAACGGAGAAGACATTTTAAATATGATGTGAGGAAAACAAAACCCTGCAGGAGTTTATCTCTTTCTCACGGAGGAGAAAGAAAACAAGAACTAATCTCAGACCTCAGACACAATAGATGTCTGTGCCGTCGTCAGGCAGAAAGCTGCAGGTCTTCGCTCAGCAGATGCGTCTGCAGGACCCGAGCCTCAGCAGCTAATGGATGAATGAGAGTGAACAGGAGCCGGTGGAGGAGCAGAGATAAGGCTCCTGGTTATTCTTCTTTCTATTGTTCTTCATCATGTTGGTTTCGTCCTTCAGCTCTTGTTGCGTTGCACTGAAGCGCTCAGGTAACAGGCAGATGGGGATGTGGACAATGCCTGTTGGAGGAGGCGGCGATGACGCAGACACGATGGTTACTGAGGAGTGTTTGCTGCACAGATTCATTACATCACATGACATGAGATTCATTTAGCAGCTAGGAGGGAGTCGCACAAGAGTCTGCACCAACACCTGCGTCGCTTCTCTGGGAGGAACGGACGAATCCTCCCCATGTGGATGAAACCCAGACTCCCTCCGTCCTGAACTTTGACCCATTGTGACTAAACACAACTTTCAAACTGTACGAGTCACTGAGGCAGAGATAAAACCTCAATTCAACATGGGAACTTTAAAAACAGTTTATTTCTGCGTCTGTTGAAATCTCATCAGTCACTGTCACTGAAGTTTTAGTCTTCCGCCTCAGACGCGACATCATTTGACACTGTTACAGACGACTGAGGATAAGACTTCTCTACAGATTAGACTTTGCATATCAAACTAAAGCCAAGACGCCTTGAAAACTCAGAGTAATTAAACTTGATAGACACGTTTTCCCTTTTGTTTGTTGGTGACTCTGACATATATCCTCAGGAAATGTAAAAATACAACTGGCAGAACTTCAGGACAAACTCATGAATGATACGACGGGTACGAGTCCACGTTGAAGAGAAGCAGGCTAGGAGTCCCGCCTCTGAAATTAGAGGTTAGAGTTCAATTCTTACAATATTCTGACTTTATATCATGTAATATTACGACTTTATTCCCTTAAAATCGTCCAAATACTCTGTGGTATAAATACTGTCGAGGGAGAAGATCCCTGCTGCTAATGAGCACACGACAGGAGACGCAGCCTCCGGTGACGTGTTGTGAAATGCAACTTGACACATTTTATAATGAGGAAATGAAGAAACGACAACAGGCGAAAGAGAAACATTGTTTCATTCAGACCTCATGTGGTCGAGAAGGACCTCGGCTCTGGAGCTGGATCCGATGTGCTGCGGAGGGACGACTCCCGCTGAAGGACACAACCCCCCCCCCCCCCCCCCACGACGCCCGTGTGAGCGGGAAGAAAACTAATTAGGTGCAGAGTGTAAAAGAAAATCACTGAGCTAATGTTTGAGGTCACTGTTGCAGAGTCACATTCGCTTCCTCCGGTTCTCCGACAGCGATCTGATGAGTCTGTCACAGCCAATCAGGAGGCGGAGTGTAAAGCGGCTCAGGGTCGAACTGGGCGGCGGAGAATCAATCTCATCCCAGTGATATTCAGAGACGGTAATAGCTGTGATAAAAAAACAGACGTCTGTGTATTTATTGTCATGAGAGTAGAAAAAGAAAACTGTGGATTTGTTGTGTGATGATGATGGAGCGGCTGAGGCCACACACACACACACACACACACACACACACACACACACACACAGGACGAGTGTTTACTCATGAATTTATTTGCATATGAAACAAGTGCAGTTCAGCAGCATCTGTTTTCAATCGTCTCACTGAGCAAATGTCGATGAGGATGATCAGGAGCGACGTGACATCGTGAATCAGAACGACATCATCGCTTCAGAAGGTTTTTCAGATGAGCAGATCAAATGACATAGGTAAGAAGCTAGAGAAGAAAAAAAAGAAAACTGAGGGCCTTCATATTCCTCAGCCTTGTGAACAAAACCAACTGAATCTTCCTGTTTGTCTCCAGGTCGAGTGTCAGAGGACATTTGTAATATGTTCTCCACTGTACGTGCGGTCGGCAGCACCGGACGTTTCCTCAAGGATCCGTTCACATTCTCGTCCTGCTTCGTCAACACGTCTGCTGCTGCTGCAGCTCACTACCGCCCACCGCCTGCAAATCAGATAAACTTCTCCAACATCTGGAGGAGCATGGAAATAATACAATCAATATTCTGCACCGCATGCACAGCGTGCCGGTACAACACCTCACAGGATAATCAATACCCCCTGACTCACCGGCACCGCGACTCCCCCAATAAAACACATGGAGAATAGAAAGTTGGTGAGAAGCTGCAGCGGTGATGTTTCCCCCTGCGATGACAGATGGGAGCAGACGCCCCGTATGGCTTTGGGTAATTATGGCGGCATACAGTATGTTGTACATGAAGAAATTCACAAACGCATGAATGTGCCTCTTTCACAGCAGCACAAGAAAAATAGCTGATGGCTGCATATGGTCTGATCGCAGGGGAGTTATTCTGAACAGCTGGGAACTCTGGGAAACCGAGGGGGTAAAAATAACATTGAATAAGAATAAAAACCATTTCATCTGAGCGTCATCATTTTTCTGATTAACAAAGTTTAGAAAGTCATCCAGAGACAATATAGTAATAAAAACTTGACCCCAAAATGAATTTTTAATATCAAGAGTGTCTGTATCTGTATCTGAGTATCTGTATCTTAGAGGAAACATATGCTGCTCATATTCAGGTTGATATTTACCTGCCTTTGTTCGGGGGCGTGTCAAACAAAAAAATAAAAAACCCAGAGCACTTTATCCAGAATTACCTCAACACCTCTCGAGACTGTGACCACATCTAATAAAACCTATTATGGCCCTCGTCACCAGATACAGGTCATAAACAGGAAGTGCTTCCTCTTGTCGCAGCTGCGGCTTCGTTCCTCCTGCCACAGCCTGTGTGTCATAAAGACTTCACTTCGCATTTACAGTGTGTGTGTGTGTGTGTGTGTGTGTGTGTGTGTGTGTGTGTGTCCACCTGCAGCGACTAAAGCTTTGACAACTGTGTCCTCGTGTTGTCTGACTGTGAACTGTCTGCACAACAGAGGACAAGAGGGAAGGACGGAGGAACACCGAGCTGAAGATGTGGAGTGATGGGATGAAGGAGTGTGTGGTTGGAAGGAGGAGTGTGTGGTTGGATGGAGGAGAGTTTGGTTGGATGGAGGAGAGTGTGGTTGGATGGAGGAGTGTGTGGTTTGATGGAGGAGTGTGTGGTTGGATGGAGGAGAGTGTGGTTGAATGGAGGAGTGTGTGGTTGGATGGAGGAGAGTGTGGTTGGATGGAGGAGAGTGTGGTTGGATGGAGGAGTGTGTGGTTGGATGGGGGAGAGTGTGGTTGGATGGAGGAGTGTGTGGTTGGATGGAGGAGTGTATGGTTGGAAGGAGGAGTGTGTGGTTGGATGGAGGAGTGTGTGGTTGGATGGAGGAGAGTGTGGTTGGATGAAGGAGTGTGTGGTTGGATGGAGGAGAGTGTGGTTGGATGGAGGAGTGTGTGGTTTGATGGAGGAGTGTATGGTTGGATGGAGGAGAGTGTGGTTGAATGGAGGAGTGTGTGGTTGGATGGAGGAGAGTGTTGTTGGATGGAGGAGAGTGTGGTTGGATGGAGGACTGTGTGGTTGGATGGAGGAGAGTGTGGTTGAATGGAGGAGTGTGTGGTTGGATGGAGGAGAGTGTGGTTGGATGGAGGAGAGTGTGGTTGGATGGAGGAGTGTGTGGTTGGATGGAGGAGTGTGTGGTTGGATGGAGGAGAGTGTGGTTGGATGGAGGAGTGTGTGGTTGGATGGAGGAGAGTGTGGTTGGATGGAGGAGTGTGTGGTTGGATGGAGGAGTGTGTGGTTTGATGGAGGAGTGTGTGGTTGGATGGAGGAGTGTGTGGTTTGATGGAGGAGAGTGTGGTTGGATGGAGGAGTGTGTGGTTGGATGGAGGAGAGTGTGGTTGGATGGAGGAGAGTGTGGTTGGATGGAGGAGTGTGTGGTTTGATGGAGGAGAGTGTGGTTGGATGGAGGAGTGTGTGGTTGGATGGAGGAGTGTGTGGTTGGATGGAGGAGAGTGTGGTTGGATGGAGGAGTGTGTGGTTGGATGGAGGAGAGTGTGGTTGGATGGAGGAGTGTGTGGTTGGATGGAGGAGTGTGTGGTTTGATGGAGGAGTGTGTGGTTGGATGGAGGAGTGTGTGGTTTGATGGAGGAGAGTGTGGTTGGATGGAGGAGTGTGTGGTTGGATGGAGGAGAGTGTGGTTGGATGGAGGAGAGTGTGGTTGGATGGAGGAGTGTGTGGTTTGATGGAGGAGAGTGTGGTTGGATGGAGGAGTGTGTGGTTGGATGGAGGAGAGTGTGGTTGGATGGAGGAGTGTGTGGTTGGATGGAGGAGTGTGTGGTTTGATGGAGGAGAGTGTGGTTGGATGGAGGAGTGTGTGGTTTGATGGAGGAGAGTGTGGTTGGATGGAGGAGTGTGTGGTTGGATGGAGGAGAGTGTGGTTGGATGGAGGAGAGTGTGGTTGGATGGAGGAGTGTGTGGTTTGATGGAGGAGAGTGTGGTTGGATGGAGGAGTGTGTGGTTGGATGGAGGAGTGTGTGGTTTGATGGAGGAGAGTGTGGTTGGATGGAGGAGTGTGTGGTTGGATGGAGGAGAGTGTGGTTGGATGGAGGAGTGTGTGGTTGGATGGAGGAGTGTGTGGTTTGATGGAGGAGTGTGTGGTTGGATGGAGGAGAGTGTGGTTGGATGGAGGAGTGTGTGGTTGGATGGAGGAGTGTGTGGTTTGATGGAGGAGAGTGTGGTTGGATGGAGGAGTGTGTGGTTGGATGGAGGAGAGTGTGGTTGGATGGAGGAGAGTGTGGTTGGATGGAGGAGTGTGTGGTTTGATGGAGGAGTGTGTGGTTGGATGGAGGAGAGTGTGGTTGGATGGAGGAGTGTGTGGTTGGATGGAGGAGTGTGTGGTTTGATGGAGGAGAGTGTGGTTGGATGGAGGAGTGTGTGGTTGGATGGAGGAGTGTGTGGTTTGA
>NC_061516.1:27585000-27587500 GCF_022379125.1 Scophthalmus maximus | reverse complement strand
TCAACATCAAAATCCACCTTTTAATGCAGCGAGTTTGCACAGAAGGATGTTTTCATCCCCCAGCAGCAGGAAACACTTTAATCTGACAGTATGTGGAACAGGTTTCTCACATAACGTTCATTTGAACACGTATGTGAAGAGTCCAAGACAGTTCTTTTTCCTTTGGAAAATATTTGTCTAAGCTTCAAAGTAAATTCCTGTGAAAACACTGAACTGAGCTGAAATCTCAGAAAACAGCAACATCTCCACAGAAAAGTCCGACAGGACGAGAGACGGTGACATAACAAGACAAAGTGTCATAAACACAACGAGGCCAGTTAATACATGAGAACTAAATGTACAGCATAAAGACAAATATGGTTTAATGGAGCGACCCGAGTGCAAACCTCACGTCTCCAGGTCCCACGTTTGAGTCTCCGCCCCTAAAATGACAAAGATAATCCATTAAAAAATGTTAATCAGAGCATCAAGGAGATTAAGAGAATGAGACAAACCAACCAAAGACGAACTACAGCTGCGGTTTGTCTTCAACTCTGGAGGCTGATACATTAAAGGGGCCATATTATGGGTTACATTGGTGTTCATGTGTGTGAACTACGTCTTTGTCATTCCATGTCAGAACACCTCAAAGATCAAGACACACAGAACCTCCTCTTTCTGTGGAACAGGCCTGTGAGACGACGGTCCAGTCCAACGCTTTCCCTCGCTCCTCGCTCCTCCTCCCTCCTCACTCCTCCCCCCTCCCTCCTTGCTCCTCCTCGCTCCTCCTCGCTCCTCCTCGCTCCTCCTCGCCCCCCTCCCTTCGTCTTCCTCCTCGCTCCTCCTCGCCCCCCCTCCCTTCGTGTTCCTCCTCGCTCCGCCTCCCTTCGTCTTCCTCCTCGCTCCTCCTCGCCCCCCCTCCCTTCGTGTTCCTCCTCGCCCCCCCTCCCTTCGTGTTCCTCCTCGCTCCTCCTCCCTTCGTCTTCCTCCTCGCTCCTCCTCGCCCCCCCTCCCTTCGTGTTCCTCCTCGCTCCTCCCCGCGTCTGCTGCGCAACTACGGCGTTGCGCTGCCATGACAACAGTCGCACGTAACAAGGCACATACGCGACGTAGAGACCCGGGAGGCACAGAACACGTTCTCCATAATTACACAGAGAGCACGAGGGGCTGGGCGATAGAACGTTAACGACATCCCGGCCTGCCGAGCTCGCGGCCGGCCGTGAGTCTAGCTACGCCGGTAGCCAGCAGCCGGGAGCCGCGATCTGTTTTTCCGCACTTCAAGGGGGAGGTGCTGCTCAGGTTGGGGGCGTGGTCGCCCCAGTAGCAGGAGTCAACTTACGTCACTTGACGCCCGGTCTGTGAATCTGAATGAGACAAGCGAGCGCCACGTCTCAGTGAATCAGGTTCCACTCACTGAAGTCAATCGCTCCGTCTGCGCAGCGTTCGTCATCACGTCCCCAGAGAAGAGGCGATGTCACTTTTTCAACGGGTAACATTCATTCGAGCTTCCTGCTTCCTGGGCTCTTCCTCATTATCCTCCACCTCGGAATTAAAAGATCCACTTCAGCTCAGAGTGTCGGCCTTCGTTCGCTCGCTCTCCTGCTCTTTCATCAGCTCACGGGTCCATTAGTGTGTCGGACCCGTTCAGGTCTTCATCCACACGGCAGACATGACGTGTGTGTGTGTGTGTGTGTGTGTGTGTGTGTGTGTGTGTGGGCAGCTGCCTCTGATCCATCACAGCCTGTCTGCACATTACAGAGCCAAGTTATTACAGCAGCCAGATTCCTCTCATGTCAGTCACAAATGAAATTCAGAATTGTGTTATATATTACAGCTAGAGAGAGAGAGAGAGCTACTGTACATGAGGATTCATATATTGCAGCACATTGTGCGTCTCTTTTGGGGCCGACACAAAAGATCATCATTCAACATGTTCACGTGCGGCGGAGGAGTTTCACTTCACTTGTGATGGAGCTTTCACTCAGACATTTTCATTTCTAACGGGGGGAAGTGCATTAGTTTGACTTCACTTAGGGGTTTCATGTGTCACTGGATCATCGTTCAGTCTGAACTGAGCGGTTTGAAGAAACGCCATCACTTTGAGTCAGTGTGAGCAACTGCTGGAACATCTCCGTCTGGAACAAAACTCTTATGAACTGATCATTGAATCATGTTTGATAGATTATTAAGGGAACGATGTCATCGTCCGTCAGAACCAAGAACTCTTAGAAAACTCTGAAAGACTTTTTTTGTGATTTGAAAGTTGTGAATTCTCACATTTCGTGGAGTTTATTAATTCTTCGATTTCTGTGGTTCCCCGTGTTTTGTGTTTTTTGTGCTTTTCTCTTGATCCTGACGTGTTTCCCTGTTGGTCGGATCATCTGTCCTCTTGTCCACAACGTCTCGGGGCTTCGTTCTGATCTTGTTGCTCCATGGCTCCGTTATGTTCCGCTCACTGTTGGTTTCTGCCTCACTTTGACTTTCTTCTTTCTACCAGCAGAGACTTTATTCAACACATCTT
>NC_061516.1:27555000-27580000 GCF_022379125.1 Scophthalmus maximus | reverse complement strand
AGGATGAGGAAGAGGAAGAGGAGGGGGAGGAGGAGGAGGAGGAGGAATAGGAAGAGGAAGAGGAGGAGGAGGAGGAGGAAGAGGAAGAGGAAGAGGATGAGGAGTAGGAAGAGGAAGAGGAGGAGGAGGGATTCTCGTGTAACAGCTGGTAATAACTGCTGAGGAGGATATTTTCGAGCGCCTCTTCCTGGGATCCCGCTGGCGAAGCATCACGAGCAATTATTTGAGGTAATTATGTCGGGAGGAGGAGGAGGAGGAGGAGGAAGAGGAGTTGGAAGAGGAAGAGGAAGAGGAAGAGGAGGAGTAGGAAGAGGAAGAGGAAGAGGAGGAGGAGGAGGAGGAAGAAGAGTAGGAAGAGGAAGAGGAAGAGGAGGAAGAGGAGGAAGAGAAGGAGGAGGAGGAAGAGGAGGAAGAGGAGGAGGAAGAGGAAGAGGAAGAGGAGGAGGATGAGGAAGAGGAGGAGGAAGAGGAGGAGGAGGAGGAGGAAGAGGAAGAGGAAGAGGAGCAGCAGCCCTCGGCGACCTTCACCCTTATTGCTCATTATTGGCATAAAAACTGTCCAAGAATTGAGAATCATCACCTGTCGTGACTTTGTCTTGTGAATGTCCCCCCCCCCCTCCTCCCCCCTGCGGTGGGCCACACTTCTCAATTAAGAGAATCCCATTCAGCAGTTATCAGTAGACATGCTTTAGTAATGTGTGAGCACATTAACTATATGACTTCTCTCAGCGGTCTCCTTTTTCTTTCTGATTAGCGCTACGCTAGTCATTTGCTGAATATAATTAGCATGTATTCTAATGTACATGAGGAGTCAAACAAACCTGCAGCCCCCAACTGAGCCAACGAGACTCAGAGGGATTGAGATTATAATTCTCATTCCTGCTCATAGTTCACTTCATTTTACTGAAGCAGAACATACAACAGACGATGTCTCGCAGGTAAACACATATTCATATTCTGTAAGAGATGGACGACGAGAGCAGCTCATACACATTTCTCCAGTAAAACACAACTCACTGTCAGAAATGTGTGTTGTCACATCAGATTTGAGTCTGTACACTTAGGTCCTGTCTTTCAGGCCTTGTTATTTACTTGATATGTGTTCATCTCTCTCGTCACAGTGACTTCCTGACTTGTTGTTTCTCTTGTAATCTTCGGCTCTGAAATATGTGAATCCTCCGTTCCTCATGCGCCTGGCAGCTCGAGCACCAAACCCTAAATTTCCCCTCGTCCTCGACTTTGTGGGTGGTTTGAATTCAGACGGCCGCGTGTGCGTCCCCCCGTGTGTCCCTGCTGGGCTCCCGTCCACAAAGAGAAACAGGCCTCGGGGCATCGGCCGACCGGCGGCTCAATAATTCATGGCTTGTCGCTGTGAATCATTGCACAACAATCACTGAGATCATTTGCTCTGCAAACTCCGTTAAATGTTAAAAGCCGCTCTGACAATTTGTCACGACAATAATTAAAGGTTCACCCGTGGCGGCGACAGGTGACCTGGAATCACACAGGTGGAGCCTTAAATTGCCGACATGTTGTGTGGTGTGGACAGGAAGTCCCATGGGTTTCACCTTCACGCTTCATATCACGTCATTGGATGAATCTGCCTGAGATGATGACAGACATGATCCTCGTTTGAAATCTTCCCAGATGAGAGATGACAGACAGGATATGCATGTTTGTCCTGGATCACAGTGTTCGACCTGTCAACCAACTCATCTCTGATTTAGAACATTGCAGACCAGTCGACAGCAAACTTCAAGATTCTGACTGTCAGAAATTTAAATTGGTCAAAAACGCCCGTCCAGAACATTCACGAAACAAATTGCTCGCTGCTCTTGAACCCCGTCGACCGCGAGGAGAGAACTTCAGTTCTTCTCTCTTCGAGTTTCAAGATCCGCCTGAATCTTTTTGGGGGAATCAGACGCCTGCGGTCTCAACAAGTCCCGGGTCCAGATTACTCTTCACATGAAGAATATATATACATATATATATAAATACATATATATATATATATATATATATATATATGTATATATATATATATGTATATATATATGTGTGTGTGTGTGTGTGTGTGTGTGTGTGTGAAGAGGGGAGAACCTGCCAAGACGTCACTGACTGACATTAAATGATTCTGTGTCCTGACATCAAAACATGAATCTGTTCTTCGTGCTGAAGCTTTAGATTTTCAGAAATGTATTTTTCAAATTAGTGAGACTCTTCCCCGGAACACATTTTCCTCCAAACTTCACTCCCCTGTTATTTCTGAATCCCGTTCTTGGCTCCTGACGTCGGAGGAAGTCGAGCGGTTGAGGCGAAGCCGCCAGTTCTCCATTAATCACGGGCGGGTTGTGATTTGGCTGCAGAGCAACGACCAACAGATTCTGTCAGAACCAAACTGACACGTACTCAAACACGACAGTGACTTCACAGAGCATGAAACAGAAACACAGGCGCGACCGGCTCGGCTGCCGGCGGCTCTCGGAGCTCAGAGCTTCTCTCGCTTCCTTCTGGTCCTGTGATTCTTCACATTCACAGAAACACGGCGCCTCAGCGTTCTGCTGCTGGACACTGAACTTCACCAGCGACTTCAGGAGATGTTCCAGGACTAAGTGGTTCAGGATTCATTTTCCACTCCAGTCATGGAGTTTCTGTCGGAGGTCTTAACCTGCAGGTTTATCACACGACGTCACTCTCAACTGATCCACTTTTCATAAGTGAGGGACGTGTGAAGAGACGAGTCTCGTCGTGAAGCGTCCTGACCTCTACACCCTGACCTCGAGGTCCTGACCTCTACGTCCTGACCTCGACACCCTGACCTCTACGCCCTGACCTCTACGCCCTGACCTCTACGTCCTGACCTCTACGTCCTGACCTCTACGCCCTGACCTCTACGTCCTGACCTCTACACCCTGACCTCGAGGTCCTGACCTCTACGTCCTGACCTCTACGTCCTGACCTCGACACCCTGACCTCTACGCCCTGACCTCTACGTCCTGACCTCTACACCCTGACCTCGAGGTCCTGACCTCTACGTCCTGACCTCTACGTCCTGACCTCGACACCCTGACCTCTACGCCCTGACCTCTACGTCCTGACCTCTACGCCCTGACCTCGACATCCTGACCTCTACGTCCTGACCTCGACACCCTGACCTCTACGCCCTGACCTCTACGTCCTGACCTCTACGCCCTGACCTCGACATCCTGACCTCTACGCTCTGACCTCGACGTCCTGACCTCGAGGTCCTGACCTCGACCTTGACGTCCTGACCTCGACCTTGACGTCCTGACCTCTACGCCCTGACCTCGACGTCCTGACCTCTACGCCCTGACCTCGACGCCCTGACCTTGACGCCCTGACCTCGACGTCCTGACCTCTACGCCCTGACCTCTACGTCCTGACCTCGACACCCTGACCTCTACGCCCTGACCTCTACGTCCTGACCTCTACGCCCTGACCTCGACATCCTGACCTCTACGCTCTGACCTCGACGTCCTGACCTCTACGCTCTGACCTCGACGTCCTGACCTCGAGGTCCTGACCTCGACCTCGACGTCCTGACCTCGACGTCTTGACCTCGACGCCCTGCCCTCGACCTCGACGTCCTGACCTCTACGTCCTGACCTCGACGCCCTGACCTCTACGTCCTGACCTCAACGCCCTGACCTCTACGTCAACCAACTGCATTTGTTATATTACAGCTTTTGCAGGATTTCGCAAGAGAATATCTCTTTGTTTTTATCACTTCCAGAACTCTGTAATAATCAGCGTTGCATCTTTAGAGCTGTTTTAAATGTTAGTGTCAAACTCTGGACTGTGATCGTCACGTCCGGAGGTTCGTCGACTGGACATTTGTGTCAGGACAACAACAATCGTTGTCTGCTTCAAGATGACCTCACGATGGCTCCACGCGGGAGGCTAACGTGGCCCAGGAGTCAACAACAAGAACAAAGACCTGGTTGAAGCCCACAACAAGCAGGAGAATCTCCTCAGGGTATTTCATGGAATTTCATCTGCTCGCTGTGGGAAGCAAAGCAGAGGACGACGGACGCCTGGAGGAGTTTTGCTTTTGTTCCTTCTCTTGTGTTCTGGTCTCGTCTGGCGAGTGGATTTCATTGTCTGCTGGAGATTAGCTGACGGGACGCCAGCAGTTCGTCTGTTTCCTGAGCAGTTTAATTGAAGACTTTAAACATGTGTAGGACCTGTTTGTTGTAGAAGGTGTAGCAGGTCTGACTGACAGCAGGAGGTTCCTCGAACACAACACACACATTCAGATTAAATACACAACTCTGTTTGTGTGTGTGTGTGTGTGTGTGTGTGTGAGTGTGCGTGTGTGAGTGTGTGTGTGTGTGTGTGTGTGTGTGTGTGTGTGTGTGTGTGTGTGTGTCTGTGTGTGTGTGTGTGTGAGTGTGTGAGTGTGTGTGTGTGTGTGTGTGTGAGTGTGTGTGTGTGTGTGTGTGTGAGTGTGCGTGTCTGTGTGTGTGTGTGTGTGTGTGTGTGTCTGTGTGTGAGTGTGTGTGTGTGTGTGTGTGTGTGTGTGTGTGTGTGTGTGAGTGTGTGTGTGTGTGTGTGTGTGTCTGTATTGAAAGGGAGAATGTGATTAGTCATCAAGCACCAGATGAGCTCGACCTCCTCACGACGGTTCACAGTGTGTCGAAGGTCAAGATGAAATATAATGTTTAAAACAAGTTACTTCAGATTCAGATTGTTGATTCGGACATTTAGTGGTTAAACTGCTTCGAATACGTGACGTAGTTTGTTCACAACACGAGGACGAGGTGACGGTGTCACAGACTGTAGATAAAGATGGACGACGCCCCCTGGTGGTTATGAAAACAGGCTGAGACGTCATGATTGACAGCTGACAGTGTGTGGGCGGGGCCTCGATACCACGGCTCCTCTCCACGATCACTACGGCACAGACGCTGACGTCACCGACACATGATGGCGGTCCGAAGGCAGGAAGTGGAGACGCAGCGTCCATCTCTATCTTTGTCATTATCAACATGTTGGATTTCAAAGTGAACACTTTTATAAGTAATAACTGTTCTTCCTCGTCACTGCATCATGAGCACTTAACTTTTTATTTCGGAGCCACTCATTCAACACATTACAGCATCACTCGTGACTTCGTAGACACTGAGTGCCTTTAATTTCATCCGGCCCTCGGGCTGTGTGATTATGTTGTTATTGCCAAGTGTAGATGTGCAACACATTTGACAGATGATGTCAACGGTCATCACAGTGAGATGCTCCGATGTTCTGATGTTCCTAATGTTCCTGACTGTCAGGTTCACTCCACAGCGGCTCTTTCTCTTCCATGACGAGTGTAGAAGAGGCGTCCTCATTGTGACCAACCTAACGCAGGATGTTGACGCATCAGTCGGCCTGTTGTCATTGACAGAGAATACAGATGTCACGTCCACTGTGATCCGTCTTCGTGTTGGTTTGTGAGAAACATTATGAAACATACGACTGCCCATCAGGCCTCCTCGACTCGTCTTTCTGCAAACTTCAATACAGTCAGGCCACGCCCCCAATTCTACGTCCGGTTTAAAGAAAACACCGACATGGTGCTGGTCACAATGTGAAACTCGATGCTTCACGAACGTTTCCTTGAAGAGACGCGTCACCTGCTTCCTGCGTTAAAGAATAACGTGGGAAGAATCTCATTGAGTTCCAGCGACGTTCCTCTTCCAGCGGTTCGACCAGTCGGAGGTGAGACAGTGATCTGTTTGTCCAGGTGGTGAAAAGAGGAAACTTCTAAGGTTCTAACAGGATCAGGTCTCCACAGATCACATGAAATATTGTTGTGATTTATTCGTCTCTCTCCCAAAGTTGAACAGAGTTATTGAATCTATTTTAAATAAATCTGATCTTAAAATGACGTGAAGTGCTCGACTGGTGCCAGCAGATATTCTCAGCGCCGCTGTATATGGATATTTTACAGGATTCAGCGTTATTATATTTGCTGTGTGTGTGTGTGTGTGTGTGTGTGTGTTCTCTCTAGTGCCGCCTGCTGTTTTCTAATCAAAAGGCTCAGATTTCTCTTCCCGCAGGCCACTGCAGAGATTCTATTCATGACTTTTCCACTGATTTAACATTTATGCTTCTAATTTTATTTTCTTTGCGTTGAGTCAGAATGAGCCTTTTATTAAATCAGACCTTTTGTCACCAGAACTTTCTTTATTCTGAAGCAAGTTGATTATTCTGAGCTTTTGCAAAAGGAATAAACTATGTATTGTACAACGTCGTATTTCAGCCTATGGAACAAAGAACCTGAGACCAGACTTCTGTACGATCCTGGTCTGGTCCGCGGCTCCTGAACGCGTGTCCGTCCCGTGTAGACAGGTAGAGACCTGTGAGCTCGTTTTATGAACCCACCTGTTCTTGATTTACGTCCCTCTGTGGGGACTGAAATGTTCTGTGCAGTGAGTAAGAGTCCAGCGTGTGAGATGAGTCCCCCCACGCTCCATATACAGACTTTATTAACGGCTGTATGTGGGAGGGCAGACAGATAAGTTTAGATTCAGGCCTCGAGGCGGTTTAAAGGGCTGCTTTGTTCCATGCTGAGCCGCTTTATGACAGAATAATCAAACTCCCACTTCATAATAGTACAACATGCCGTGTGTGTGTGCGTTTCTAAACTAAACCCATTAAATAAGATCATTATCACTCTCTTTCTGTAACTTTTTCCAGTCCCACGTACTTTATCTCTGCTCTGAAACAAAACCACTCGTGAAACATCGTACAAGTGGAACGAGGACGACATCGGTCAAAGTTTTAACGTGAAGTCAGAATTAGCTCCTGTCTCTTTAAGGCCCCTCCCTCCCAATGAAGCCCAGTCTGCTCTGATTGGCCGGCTGGCTTCTCTCTGTTGAGATTGGTCAACGTCTTCCAGCTCGTGTAGGAATGTCGGTCGGCCTCCGCTCTCACTTTACCAGCCGGCGTGCACGTAAGATTGTGATGTCACGATGTTACGTAGTGTTCTGTCAGGGGGAGGAGCTAACTTTACTTTGCAGAACATTTGCATTTACAAAGAAACGTCCAACTCACTAGAGGAAAGAGAAAAACTGAAAAAAGTCAAATGTGTCTCCTTTAATTTTAAAAATGGAAAAAAAAAAATCTTTTAATCGTTTGTTGTGAACATCAAGGTCAACTGCTGTAAACATGAATATTGTGCAACAATATCTTTAATATCTTTACACGGTGAGGACTAATCCACGTGTTGGTCTGCATGTTCATATTCTGTTTTAAAATTCCGGTTGCGCTGCATCGACGGCGTCACGTGACTCGTGACCTGCAGTGAACTCTCCCTCCTCCACCTGAGCTAATATTACATCCAACCCACATCCAGCAAGAAAAAAGAAAAGAAGTGAGGGAGATAATATTGTCCATGTTAATTAATCAGAGATATAACTTTCCTCCCTGGCGCTCGTCCTGCGCTCCCCCTGCCAGGAGCTGCTTCCCACTCCCACTGTCAGGAATTATAAATAATTCTGGCAATAAGGCCAAAGTAACAAGAGGATAGATGAATTAATGGTGAGGAAGTCTTTCCAAGACTCTAAGATGTTATGAAAGTATCTTAAAAAAATTGAAAGTTCAGTTCAGTCCCTGAGGGAAAAAGAGAGACAATGTTTTCATCACTGAGTCACAACTTCTTTGTAGATACAAGTGAAATGAAAATGACCCAATCAAAACTCAATAAACCAGAATTATTGAAATGATAACCAGCGTGAGGGGAGTTCACGGGAACGAGACCACAGACACGTTTCTGTCTTTTTTTTTTCAACATATCTGTCAATTGTCATGAATCAAACAAACGTGGCTCAGAGGATTTGATCCGCCGGTCTCAGGGGACATCAGCCGCACGGCGCCGCCCGCTCGTCATTTACCCAGAATGCTGAGCCGACCCGAACAGCGCTGCCGTTAACTAATGACTGGACCGTAAGTTAATGAGCTGGACAGGAGATTGAATTAGCGGCGGCGTCTCTTCAGCTGTTGAATCGTTAAGTCTGTGTGGAAACTTTGTTCTCGACTCGTCTGTGTGATGCTGATGACCAGCGGACGACCGTCGCCTCGCGTTCAGGCTGTCGACTGGACTGGAGAGAAGTCGGAGATGAATTTGACTCGGAACAAACCAAACTGAAGCAAACGGACAACATGTGAAACATGAAAACTGCTCCCACGACCTTGTCTCCTGGAAATCACCTTCACGTCCAATGAGGGAACAGAGGTGAGGCTGGATTGTTCACTTGGCGAGGAGGGCGCCTGTCGGAAGACCGGCTGGAGGAGAAGATGGACGACTCCTCCTGTGTTGTGGAGGAAGACCTGCAGCAGCGGGAGGTCCAGGCTCACACCAGGGTCCATCAGCATCCGGTTCTCAGTGATGGGCGGTCGTTGGTAAGAGGACGTCAGGGTCCAGATCCAGAGAACCAAAGAGACCCAAGAGGACCCACAGAACCAGAGAACCAAGAAGACCCCAGAGGACCCAGAGAACCAGAGAACCAAGAAGACCCCAGAGGACCCACAGAACCAGAGACCCCAGAGAACGAGAGAACCAAGAAGACCCCAGAGGACCCAGAGAACCAGAGAACCAAGAAGACCCCAGAGGACCCACAGAACCAGAGAACCAAGAAGACCCCAGAGGACCCACAGAACCAGAGAACCAAGAAGAACCCAGAGGACCCACAGAACCAGAGAACCAAGAAGACCCCAGAGGACCCAGAGAACCAGAGAACCAAGAAGACCCCAGAGGACCCACAGAACCAGAGAACCAAGAAGACCCCAGAGGACCCACAGAACCAGAGAACCAAGAAGAACCCAGAGGACCCACAGAACCAGAGGACCCACAGAGCCAGAGAACCAAGAAGACCCCAGAGGACCCACAGAACCAGAGAACCAAGAAGACCCCAGAGGACCCACAGAACCAGAGGACCCACAGAACCAGAGAACCAAGAAGACCCCAGAGGACCCAGAGAACCAGAGAACCAAGAAGACCCCAGAGGACCAGAGAACCAGAGAACCAAGAAGACCCCAGAGGACCCACAGAACCAGAGAACCAAGAAGACCCCAGAGGAGCCAGAGAACCAGAGAACCAAGAAGACCCCAGAGGACCCACAGAACCAGAGACCCCAGAGAACGAGAGAACCAAGAAGATCCCAGAGGACCCAGAGAACCAGAGAACCAAGAAGACCCCAGAGGACCCACAGAACCAGAGAACCAGACAGACCCCAGAGGACCCAGAGAACCAGAGAACCAAGAAGACCCCAGAGGACCCACAGAACCAGAGAACCAGACAGACCCCAGAGGACCCAGAGAACCAGAGAACCAGAAAGACGCCAGAGGACCCACAGAACCAGAGGACCCACAGAACCAGAGAACCAAGAAGACCCCAGAGGACCCACAGAACCAGAGACCCCAGAGAACGAGAGAACCAAGAAGACCCCAGAGGACCCAGAGAACCAGAGAACCAAGAAGACCCCAGAGGACCCACAGAACCAGAGAACCAAGAAGACCCCAGAGGACCCAGAAAACCAGAGAACCAGAAAGACGCCAGAGGACCCACAGAACCAGAGGACCCACAGAACCAGAGAACCAAGAAGACCCCAGAGGACCCACAGAACCAGAGACCCCAGAGAACGAGAGAACCAAGAAGACCCCAGAGGACCCAGAGAACCAGAGAACCAAGAAGACCCCAGAGGACCCACAGAACCAGAGAACCAAGAAGACCCCAGAGGACCCACAGAACCAGAGACCCCAGAGAACGAGAGAACCAAGAAGACCCCAGAGGACCCAGAGAACCAGAAACCAAGAAGACCCCAGAGGACCCACAGAACCAGAGAACCAAGAAGACCCCAGAGGACCCACAGAACCAGAGGACCCACAGAACCAGAGAACCAAGAAGACCCCAGAGGACCAGAGAACCAGAGAACCAAGAAGACCCCAGAGGACCCACAGAACCAGAGGACCCACAGAACAAGAGAACCAAGAAGACCCCAGAGGACCAGAGAACCAGAGAACCAAGAAGACCCCAGAGGACCCACAGAACCAGAGAACCAAGAAGACCCCAGAGGACCACAGAACCAGAGACCCCAGAGAACCAGAGACCCAGAGAACCAGAGACCCAGAGGACGGCGGCCGGGCCGAACCTTCCCAGCGACGTGCTCATTAAACTCATCATGGGAAACTAAACCAGGAGGATTTGCTTTGACACCAAGAGAGAGAAGAGCATCTGTTCAGATTACTGAAGATAGTTCTTGTCATATATATAAATATATGTTTGGTACATGATAATGAACCTTGAGTCAGAGTCTGGATGAGACGTGACGATCAGTCAGGACGTTCCCTCTGAATAAGCCTCTGTTAGGAACCAGCACATCAAAAACAGTTGTAATTGAAAGACCTGGGACATTTCTTTTCTTTCTGTATATTGACACCTGCAGAAACTCGCCGTGCAAACTGCACGTGTCAGAAGCGTGGAGATGATTTCAAAGCCTCTCCAGCTTCTTACCTCCGGTTTGAAAAGTGCTTTTCTTCATTACTCTGTGTAATCTGGATTCAAAATAGTCCAGAGACCATCAACATGTCTGTGTTATTTAGTTATGGGTGAATGAAATGAGAGTTTTCCCTCCCGAACTCCTTTAATGTTTCCTGGAATTGATAAGCGAGAGGAAGCTCATCACATTACGCCGCCGAGCTGTGATCCTCCTTTGTTGCGGCTCACTCACACTAATGGCTCTCATCAGCGTCGCAGGCAGATCCTCGCGTATCAGCCAAGAAGTCGTAATGGGAAACACGGAGACGAGGGAGGGGAATAAAAAGGCAAACAAGGGAAACTAAAAATACTGGGGCCTTGATTTCTTTCTCTTCTCCGACTCACTTCACGACGTGTTCGGAGCGTTTCTGAGACGCAGCATTGCTCCTCCAGGCCGGAGCACGGATCATTCCTGCGATGCACCGGCCGGAGGGAAGCGCTTCTGTGGAGACGGACGTTGATCGGGGGATTCTGGACTCGGTGCAGATTCGTGAAGAGATTCAAACAGAAGCCTGGAAACAAAATGGACGTTTTGCTGGAAACAATCATTACGACACCACAACACCAGTGGTGCGGTCGGTGACTGATGACAACATCCTGTGTGGAGGTGAAGAGCGAGGAGGTCGGACGTGTGGGTGTGACTCCCACAGAGCCCCCCCCCCTCGAACCCCCTCCCCCCCGCTGTTGTTCACCGATATCGTCCTACAGCAGCGACTGATTGAAGCACTAAAGCCTTTGGGCTTGTACGATATGAATGTCAACCTACTTACGCTTTTGAATTATGTTTTCATATTTATTGTTTTTTAAATTGTCCCCAAATCCCTTTGACTCCGCCGCGGCTGCAGCTGCAGGACCGGTACACAAACACAACACAAATGTAATTATAGTCAAATGTACTCGTGGCCCTTATGACGAGGCAGAGATATTATATGAAGACTCGTCACTTCTGACTCACGCAGTCGGCTTCATTCTGTAGCAGCTGCTGTTGGAGGATGTGTTCTTTTGTTGTGTGTTGTTGTGTTGTGTTTTGTTGTTGTTGTGTTGTTGTTTTGTTGTTGTTGTGTGTTGTTGTTTTGTTGTTGTGTTGTGTGTTGTTGTGTTGTTGTGTTTTGTTTTGTTGTTGTTGTGTTGTTGTTTTGTGTTGTGTGTTGTTGTGTTGTTGTTGTGGTGGTGTTGTGTTTTGTGTGTTGTGGTGTTGTGTTTTGTTGTTGTGGTGTTGTGTTTTGTGTTGTGTTGTTGTGTTGTTGTTGTGTTGTGTTGTGTTTTGTTGTTGTTGTGTTGTTTTGTTGTTGTGTTGTGTGTTGTTGTGTTGTTGTTGTTGTTGTTGTTGTGTTGTTGTTTTGTTTTGTGTTGTGTGTTGTTGTGTTGTTGTTGTGGTGGTGTTGTGTTTTGTGTGTTGTGGTGTTGTGTTGTGTTTTGTTGTTGTTGTGTTGTTTTGTTGTGTGTTGTTGTGTTTTGTTTTGTTTTGTTGTTGTTGTTGTGTTGTTGTTTTGTTTTGTGTTGTGTGTTGTTGTGTTGTTGTTGTGGTGGCGTTGTGTTTTGTGTGTTGTGGTGTTGTGTTGTGTTTTGTTGTTGTTGTGTTGTTTTGTTGTGTGTTGTTGTGTTGTTGTGTTGTTGTTTTGTTTTGTTGTTGTTGTTGTGTTGTTTTGTTGTGTGTTGTTGTGTTGTTGTGTTGTTGTTTTGTTTTGTTGTTGTTGTGTGTTGTTGTGTTGTTGTTGTGGTGGTGTTGTGTTTTGTGTGTTGTGGTGTTGTGTTTTGTTGTTGTGGTGTTGTGTTTTGTGTTGTGTTGTTGTGTTGTTGTTGTGTTGTGTTGTGTTTTGTTGTTGTTGTGTTGTTTTGTTGTTGTGTTGTGTGTTGTTGTGTTGTTGTTGTTGTTGTTGTTGTGTTGTTGTTTTGTTTTGTGTTGTGTGTTGTTGTGTTGTTGTTGTGGTGGTGTTGTGTTTTGTGTGTTGTGGTGTTGTGTTGTGTTTTGTTGTTGTTGTGTTGTTTTGTTGTGTGTTGTTGTGTTTTGTTTTGTTTTGTTGTTGTTGTTGTGTTGTTGTTTTGTTTTGTGTTGTGTGTTGTTGTGTTGTTGTTGTGGTGGCGTTGTGTTTTGTGTGTTGTGGTGTTGTGTTGTGTTTTGTTGTTGTTGTGTTGTTTTGTTGTGTGTTGTTGTGTTGTTGTGTTGTTGTTTTGTTTTGTTGTTGTTGTTGTGTTGTTGTTTTGTTTTGTGTTGTGTGTTGTTGTGTTGTTGTTGTGGTGGTGTTGTGTTTTGTGTGTTGTGGTGTTGTGTTGTGTTTTGTTGTTGTGTTGTTGTTGTTGTGTGTTGTGTTGTGTTGTGTTGCTCAACACACACACACACACACACACACACACACACACACTACCTCACTTCTCATGGTGAATAATCCATCGAGTTCAGAGGTGTCAGACTCAAATCAGGAACAATTTGACGACTTCGAAGAACCAACACAGGAGAGTTTTCTTTCCAATTCTGAGACAAACGGACTCGAACTCTCTCGACTCCCACATCGTCGAGGGGAGACGGGGGCGGGGCCACCGCCGCAGGGCGAGGTGTCGGGAACATTTTTACAACCGTAATGATTAAGGAGAATCCCAATTTCTGTCCATTCGTGAATTATCATCCTTCCATTCATCCATTCATCTTTCTCATACTGTGGACCAGGCAGTCGACCCCAAAGGCCTTTCCTGCAGTCCAGTGGCCTATCGATGGTCACATGCTGCCATCCATAATGCATTTCTCCCTTAAGGAGGCAGACACACACACACACACTCACACACACACACACACACACACACACACACACACACACACACACACACTCACACTCACACTCTCACACACACACACACACACACACACACACACTCTTGAGAGGTGATAACCATGCGGCCACACATCCGGTGGCGTTTCCTCAGCGACGTCAGCAGGTGAAGAACCCGACGCTCCGAACATCTCAATGAAAACTTCGTTCTGCACTTTCTGCTCCTTGAATTCTTGAACTGTAGAAGATCAATTCTGGACATTTTTCTTTTCTCATGAACAAACAAACCAACAATCAGTAGTTGAATGAATCCGAGGAGAGAAACTGGCCGTGCGGTTGCAGAGTCATGTTTGATTTTAGATCTGACAGTTTTAAAGGTCGTGAGGTTTTTAATGTCAGATCATTTAGAAAGTCTCCATTTTATTTTTCAATTTCTTTTGCTGTCTCATGCTTTAATTTAAAAAAGTATTCAGACCCTTTGCTGTCTCCCATGTCTCTGGACCTCGGTGACCTGTGGTCAAACACACGTGTCCAGGTGACGTCTGACAGGACAAAGGATACGAGACAGAGGAAATAGAAAAAAAACTGGAGGCTGCTGTGAAACCAAGTGGAAGCAAATTAGCACAAATTCACAACAGGACATTGATTCTTAGCTCTTAAAGATGAATGTGGTTTGTGACTCTTCTGTCTGAGAGACAGGTCGAGGACGGACTGAGAGAGAAACATGGAAGAAAGAATATATAAAAAAACACCAGGGACCGGGAGGCGAAATAATCAGAGAAGAAAATAGTTGTTAAAGAGAAGTGAAGAGACTTGGATGAAGACGATCAGTGACTGTATATAAAGACGATCAGTGACTGTATATAAAGATGATCACTGACTGTATATAAAGACGATCACTGACTGTATATAAAGACGATCACTGACTGTATATAAAGACGATCACTGACTGTATATAAAGACGATCACTGACTGTATATAAAGACGATCACTGACTGTATATAAAGACGATCACTGACTGTATATAAAGACGATCACTGACTGTATATAAAGACGATCACTGACTGTATATAAAGACGATCACTGACTGTATATAAAGACGATCACTGACTGTATATAAAGACGATCAATGACTGTATATAAAGACGATCACTGACTGTATATAAAGACGATCACTGACTGTATATAAAGATGATCACTGACTGTATATGAAGACGATCACTGACTGTATATAAAGAGGATCACTGACTGTATATAAAGACGATCAGTGACTGTATATAAAGACGATCACTGACTGTATATAAAGACGATCACTGACTGTATATAAAGACGATAACTGACTGTATATAAAGACGATCACTGACTGTATATAAAGACGATCACCGACTGTATATAAAGACGATCACTGACTGTATATAAAGACGATCACCGACTGTATATAAAGACGATAACTGACTGTATATAAAGACGATCACTGACTGTATATAAAGACGATAAAGACGATCAGTGACTGACATCTATAATATTTTCTACCAGAGTCTAACGTGTGTGTGTGTGCGCGTGTGTGTGTGTGTGTGTCTGTGTGTGTGTGTCTGCGTGTGTGTGCGTGTGTGTGTGTGTGTGTGTGTGTGTGTGTGTGACACCAGGACTTCCTCTGTGTTCTGTTGCAGCTCGTCCTCAGAGTTTTAACGACTGCGGCTGATTGGACCTGGTCTGGTTGAAAAGGGGCAGAACTGTGGTGGGAATTAATGACGCAGTAAAAAACTCTTAAGTACCAATCAGAAAACGCCTTTTGTGTTTGGACTCTGGGCTTTAAAAGGCCGGGTTATTAATTCCTGGAGATATGTGTAAAGATTAAAAGTGAATGGAGCGTAGATGTGAGCGTGGTGAGGAGCAGACGGGTCGGAGTCTGGCTCAGGGTCCAAACTCCCACGGACCAAATGAAACTTATTATTATTATATACATATCATATGCACATATTTAATAGAACCCGAATGCTGAAACAGCCATTAGCCTACTGCATTAATACCATGCTAATGTACGCCGAATACAGAGTCATTTATGATGTGTACAGTTATCATATTTTTCTGAAAGACGTCATGTTAGTCTCTGTAAGTTTTCATGTACTGCTGCATCTGTGGAGGCCCCGCCCCTCTCTCTGATTGGCTGACGTCAGGAAAAGATTTTCAAAATCACAAGAAATGTTGATCCAGAAGTCGTCCTCCCATCTACTAGGTGTGTGTGTGTGTGTGTGTGTGTGTGTTTATACACACCTCACAGGCATGTTCTTCATGTGCAAATGCTGTCTTTTGTGTGTGTGTGTGTGTGTGTGTGTGTGTGTGTGTGTGTGTGTGTGTGTCTGAAGTTGTACTGTGTATCCTCACAGACGTGTGCAGTGTATTTTTGTGTGTGTGTATTTTTTATGCGTGTGTGTCTGAAATTGTAACTACTTCGTACTATTACAAATGTGTGTGTGTGTGTGTGTGTGTGTGTGTGTGTGTGTGTGTGTGTGTGTACAGGCATGTCTTCATGTGCCACTCATGTCTTGTGTGTGTGTGTGTGTGTGTCATTTATATTCATGCCGTCCGCCCGAGGAGAGCCGGAGCTGCAGCACTTTGTATTCGACACTAATGCACATAAGACACGAAGCCGCTTTATAAATAATGATTCATCCTTCAGGGGTTTCGTTTCCCTCCTGCTCTTCTCTACTTCACCCGTGAGTTTCTCTTCCGTGTCAGTTTTTTTAATACCATTTAATATCATTAAAAATGTAAAGTTTTGCATTTCCTACCGATTTGCATGTTTTGCCGTTGTGAGCGGGATCAGCTCGTGAAACATCGGCCCACACAAATGGAGAGAGACCAAGTTGTCACTCGCAGACTCTCACTTTCAACGGTATCGATGCTCTCGAGTCATAAAGACGCAGCGTGACACGGAGCGACAGCTCTTCACAGTTATTGTCTCATTTGTTTCCAGTTCTTCAGATTCAGAATGAATGTGGACGACAGGATCCAGAGCTTTTACTTAAAAGTCACAATCAAGCAAATGGAAGTTTTAATTTAGTTTGTTTTCTTTTCATTTCCTGTCGTATGTCATGATTGTGTTTTGTGTTTAACGTCGCACACGACCACATCTTTGACTTGCAAGCACACGATAGTCTGAATTTAACGTATCATAAATATGTTCTACATGATCATATGTTTTCAATGTAAATCCCCAAAAATAATAAGTACGAATGGCTATTAAATGAATGTAGAAAGTAAAACGTACAATATTTCCTTCTGACGGGAATGTTCAGGGAAAGAACATTAAATTGGTTCCTACTTTCATGAGTTGTCTTCTACCACTGGTGTTTAGTGTAAATATACATCACGACACAAACGTACATGAAAGTCGATTTAAAACCGTCGTCAGACTCGATCAGTTCAGACGTAACGTCACAGTGAAACAGTCCATTAGCTCTCAGTGTATCAATCTGTGTAATGGACCGTGGAGGCTTTTAACCACCGTGGTTATTGACTCTATACTTTAATAGAGCTCAGTATTAATACTTATCAGAGGGTTTATTCACGCTGACGCTTTAAAAAGTCTGTCAGACGAGATCCGCTCCACCTCCTCGCCGTGACACAGGAGGAGGTCGGGATCCTGGGAACTGATGTGACCTGCCACCACGAGATGAGGACCCGAGGACCCGAGGACACGAGGACACGAGGAGACGAGAAGACGAGGAGACAAGGACACGAGGACCGTGGAGACGAGGACATGAGGAGACGAAGAGATGAGGAGACGAGCAGACGAGGAGACGAGGACACTAGGAGACGAGGACACTAGGAGACGAGGACGCGAGGAGACGAGGACACGAGGAGATGAGGACACGAGCAGACAAGGAGACGAGGACACGAGCAGACGAGGACCGTGGAGACGAGGAAACGAGGACCGTGGAGACGAGGAGACGAGGACACGAGGAGATGAGGAGACGAGGACACGAGGAGACGAGGACACGAGGAGATGAGGACACGAGGAGACGAGGACACGAGCAGACGAGGAGACGAGCAGACGAGGACCGTGGAGACGAGGAGACGAGGACACGAGGAGATGAGGAGACGAGGACACGAGGAGACGAGGACACGAGGAGATGAGGACACGAGGAGACGAGGACACGAGCAGACGAGGAGACGAGCAGACGAGGACCGTGGAGACGAGGACACGAGGACCGTGGAGACGAGGAGACGAGGAGATGAGGACACGAGGAGACGAGGACACGAGCAGACGAGGAGATGAGGACACGAGGAGACGAGGACACGAGGAGATGAGGACACGAGGAGACGAGGAGACGAGGACCGTGGAGACGAGGACACGAGGAGACGAGGACACGAGGACCGTGGAGACGAGGACACGAGGAGACGAGGAGATGAGGACACGAGGAGACGAGGACACGAGCAGACGAGGAGACGAGGACACAAGGACCGTGGAGACGAGGAGACGAGGAGATGAGGACACGAGGACACGAGGACACGAGGAGACGAGGACACGAGCAGACGAGGAGACGAGGACACGAGGACCGTGGAGACGAGGAGACGAGAGACAGAATGTTGGTGATATTCTGTCTCTCACTGACAAAACACAGTCAAACTGTCTTTTGTCGAGCTTTGTTAAAAACATTGAGCCTCTCAAATTATTTTGGCTTCGTATCAGAAACTGTTATGAAGCAGAAGTTGATTATTCGATATCAAGCAGGTGTGAAAGAAACGTTTGATTCACTCCAGCGTGAATCCGGATCATGAATATTGTCTGAGACAAAGAGAAGAACGTCCTGCGTGTTGACATGACACCACTGATGAAACAAGCTTTTCTCTTTAATGACCCCAGAGAATCTTTTTACAGTTTCCACCAGGAACGTACTTCAATATGTAAACGGGGAGAAGGTCCGTCTCCAGCACGACCACATTAAAGTTCACATTGTACATGTAACATGTTACAAGATGTCCTCAGTCACTAAATCTGTCACACGAAGGGACAGGGGTGAAAACATAACCTCCCTTGTGGTTGCTATGGTGACATGGCAGAGAATGTGACTTACTGACCCCTAGTGGCCGTGTACATAACGACCGCAGGAGGTCAGAGGTCACGACCACGAGTCGTAATACGCTGCTCGAAAAACAGACGGTCGGAACAGTGAGAATAACAAGTCGTGTGTGGACAGTTATTTGTTTGCAAAGTCTTAATGAACCAGTGGACGTGTCCGTGTAGAAAAAGAGGAATCATGTTCTTTTCACTGGAGGATGAAGGAAATTGTTCAACAACACTGATTCCTGTGATTCCAGGGGACAAATGCGTCGCCGTCACAACAGTGATTCAGTGAAACTCGTCTGTCGACGCTTCAGTCCTGCAGACTCAGAGGTGAATATCTCAACTTCAGGAACGAGAACAGAAAGTTACCGACCGGAGTTATAAATATGCAAAAGATGTTATTTGAAAAAATTTGTCAAACTCTCGTCAGCGCGGACAAGCAGCTGCTCAACATGCGACTCGTCACTCCACTGTCTCCTTCTCAAACGAAGACGGTTCCACAGTCGCTCCACCTCCTGGGCGGAACTTCAACTTGACATTAAGGAATATGGAATATATATATTTCTTTTGTGTTTATATTCACTACTTTTTGAAAGCCCCATCTTCTGAAGATGAACAGGCCCGAGCGTATTGGCAGTCTGACCTTCGTTCAGCCGGTAATGAGAGTGAAAACTGTTTCTTCTCCCAGACAGACTCTTCTTCTCTGAGGAAGAGGAAGAGTAGGAGGATGAGAAGGAGGAGGAGGAGGAGGAAGAGGAGGAGGAAGAGAAAGAGGAGGAGGAGGAGAGGAGAAGAGGAGGATGAGGAGTAGGAGGAGGAAGATGAGGAGAGGAGAAGAGGAGGAGGAGGAGAGGAGAAGAGGAGGAGGGAGAGAGGAGGAAGAGGAGGAGGAGGAAGAGGAGGAGGATGAGGAGGAGAGGAGAAGAGGAGAAGAGGAGGAGGAAGAGGAGGAGGATGAGGAGGAGAGGAGGAGAGGAGAAGAGGAGAAGAGGAGGAGGATGAGGAGGAGGAGAGGAGGAAAGGAAGAGGGAGGAGGAGGAAGATGAGGAGAGGAGAAGAGGAGGAAGAGGAAGAGGAGAGGAGGAGGAGGAGGAGGAGGAGAAAGAGGAGGAGTAGGAAGAGGAGGATGAGGAGGAGGAAGACAAAGAGGAGGAGGAGGAGGAAGGATGGTGATGCAGCGCTCGCCTCACCCTGAAGAAGCAGGAAGGAGTGGAAAGAGATTTCAGGCAAAGAAACATTGAAACAGGCAAAAACTGAAGAGAAAAGAAGTGAATGAGATATTCGTCCTCCTTGCCGCCTCCTCCCTCTTCCTCTCTCTTCCCATCCTCCCTCTTCCTCTCTTCCTCTCTCCTCCCTCTTCCTCTCTCCTCCCTCTTCCTCTCTTCCTCCATCCTCCCTCCTCCCTCTTCCTCTATCCTCCCTCCTCCCTCTTCCTCTCTTCCTCTCTTCCTCTCTTCCTCTCTTCCTCCCTCCTCCCTCTTCCTCTGTCCTCCCTCCTTCCTCTTCCTCCATCCTCCCTCCTCCCTCTTCCTCCCATCCTCCCTCCTCCCTCTTCCTCTCTCCTCCCTCCTCCCTCTTCCTCTCTTCCTCTCTTCCTCCCTCCTCCCTCTTCCTCTCTCCTCCCTCTTCCTCTCTTCCTCTCCTCCTCCCTCTCCCTCTCTCCTCCCTCCTCCCTCTTCCTCTCTTCCTCTCCTCCTCCCTCTTCCTTTCTCCTCTCCTCCTTCCTCTTCCTCCCATCCTCCCTCCTCCCTCTTCCTTTCTCCTCTCCTCCTTCCTCTTCCTCTTCCTCCCATCCTCCCTCCTCCCTCTTCCTTTCTCCTCTCCTCCTTCCTCTTCCTCCCATCCTCCCTCCTCCCTCTTCCTCTCTCCTCTCCTCCTCCCCTCTTCCCTCTTCCTCTCTTCCTCTATCCTCTCCTCCTCCCTCTTCCTCTCTTCCTCTCCTCCTCCCTCTTCCTTTCTCCTCTCCTCCTCCCTCTTCCTCTCTCCTCTCCTCCTCCCCTCTTCCCTCTTCCTCTCTTCCTCTATCCTCTCCTCCTCCCTCTTCCTCCCTCCTCCCTCTTCCTCTCTTCCTCTCTTCCTCTCTTCCTCCCTCCTCCCTCTTCCTCTCTCCTCCCTCCTCCCTCCATCCCTACTTCCACTTAGCAGAGATTTAAAAAGATGAGATCTTTCAAAGTGGAGGAATTATATTAAGCTTTCCTCCGGGGTTATGTTGAGCTTCTGGGTTTTGCTCAGAGCAAACAGGAGCGAGGTGAGCGGCAGGACGGAGCTCGCCTGGGGAGATTTAAATCTGTGACTAAGGGCCCGTTGTGCCGAGAGCTGTCATATCTGTTTACCGGTTAGCGGCGTGGCGAGCGGCCGGGGGGACGGCGGTTTAGGCCCGACGCCACCGAGGATCTGTGCTGCTTGTGTTTTCCATGTGGGTGGAACCAGCAGAGGAGAGTTGAGTTGATCGAGGCCTCGTTCCAACCGTGACCGTCGAAAAACAAACCTCCAACCACCGACCTGACGGAGACGCCCGCTGAACACTCAGCTCCTTATTGTAATATCCATGAATGTGAGAAACACTCACCTGCAGCAACGTTCAGGCTGAAGTGGGAGATACTGTTTCTGTGTGGAGTCTGTGAAATATTGACCCGCAGCTTCATGTCGCTGTTACGATACCGTTTTGATCTCGAAGATCTTTCTTCCTGAAACCACCAAAAGCCAAAAGACAACAATCGTGTTTTCAGCATTTTGTACGAAGAATTTAAAATGTGATCAAGGTTTCATGATGAGATTATCAAATAATAAGTGACTCTAATCAGCCTGATTTCAAACTGGTTATGTTTTCATGGTGTGCACGAATACATATTGATCATGTCTCTGGAATATGATTTTAAAATCATGAATTTTCCGCTCATGACGCCGACTACGCAAAAATATTGTTTTTTTCAATGAGGGATAAATAATGTTTGAATTTTATTTGTCTGACTTTAATCCAAGTATCACATTACATTACATTACATTCATTTAGCAGACGCTTTTGTCCAAAGTGACTTACAATAAGTGCATTCAACCATGAAGATATTACTCAAAAGTGCAAGAATTCATGAATACATAAACAATCATCAAATGGTTTGTAGTAAGTGCTATTTGTAATTAAGTGCAAATTTTATTAAAATCAGATGACATCCTTGTAATCCAATGGATTATGTTATTCATTACAAAAAGGGACATGTCATTTTATTCAGTTAGTGACTTCATTTCAAAGTAAATCAACACAAATTTACAGTTAATTTGACGTCATTTCATTTTTCTTTTGTATTTTTGTACTTGAACATTCTGTCATGGCACCAAACAAGAGGAACAGAATCAATGAATCAACGTGACGTTTCAAGAACATAATGTTACTTAATAATTAGTAAAGATTCTTCATGTTGAGAGATGTTTACTTGATGATTGTAACAAAGTTCATAGCGCCTGTTTGCCCTGTGTCACCTCCTTGCTGGCCTTGTTTCCCGGTGCATGCTGGGATAAGCTCCAGGAACATGTTCTCTGGTTGTTTCAGAATGTTCATTCTGCATCTTTTCTCTGTCTCCTTCAACCGGCTTAGTGCTGATCGACAGCAGCAATCACACTTACACTGCCTAAATGCTGTTTGCTGAAATTAAATTGAGATGGAACATAACACTGCACGTCGCAGTTTAGCTGCCACGGCCTCCGGGGAGAGGGGAGGGGAGAAAATATGATTTCTTTTTTTCCCCCCTCTGCTGCTCCTTAAATGATAAAGCATTCAATCTCTGCGGGAAGCTGCCGCATGTCCTCGCCTCGAATCAGATTAAATTGTCCATCTAATTGGGGCAACATGGCCCAAGAAGAGGAATCAGCACTTCAGGATACGAGGTGAAGGAAGCTTCGTGACGGGAAGACGCTGAGGGAACAGAGACGTTGAGATGAACAGATGAAGAGGAGGAGGAAGAGGAGGGAGGAGGAGGAGGGTGGAAGAGGAGGAGGAGGAGGAAGAGGGAGGAGGAGGAAGAGGAAGAGGAGGAGGAGGAGGAGGGAGGAGGAGGAGGGAGGAGGAGGAGGGTGGAAGAGGAGGAGGAGGAGGAAGAGGGAGGAGGAGGAAGAGGAAGAGGAGGAGGAGGGTGGAAGAGGAGGAGGAGGAGGAAGAGGGAGGAGGAGGAAGAGGAAGAGGAGGAGGAGGAAGAGGAGGGAGGAGGAGGAAGAGGAAGAGGAGGAGGAGGAGGAGGAAGAGGAGGGAGGAGGAGGAGGGAGGAGGAGGAGGAGGAGGGAGGAAGAGGAGGGAGGAGGAGGATGAGGAGGGTGGAAGAGGAAGAGGAGGGAGGAAGAGGAGGGAGGAGGAGGGTGGAAGAGGAGGGAGGAGGAGGAGGGAGGAGGAGGAGGGTGGAAGAGGAGGGTGGAAGAGGAAGAGGAGGGAGGAAGAGGAGGGAGGAGGAGGAGGGTGGAAGAGGAGGAGGAGGAGGAGGGAGGAGGAGGAAGAGGAGGGTGGAAGAGGAGGAGGAAGATGAGGGAGGAGGAGGAGGGAGGAGGATGAGGAGGAGGATGAGGAGGAGGATGAGGAGGGAGGAAGAGGAGGAGGAGGAGGGAGGAAGATGAGGAGGAGAGAGGAGGAGGGAGGAGGATGAGGAGGAGGATGAGGAGGAGGAGGAGGGAGGAGGAGGAAGAGGAGGAGGAGGAGGAAGAGGAAGATGAGGAAGAGGAGGAAGAGGAGGGAGGAGGAGGAGGAGGAGGAAGAGGAGAAGGAGGAGGAGGAAGAGGAGGAGGAGAGCTGCTGCTGACGGTGATATCAACCGCTGCACCTCCACAGTCGGACTTGCCTGCGTCATTACATATTGACATGTGCCTGAAACACAGTCATAATAATTAACCTCTTTAATTAAGCTCCAGTTGTTACTGTAAGTCGTTCAATGCAGATAATCTATACGCGCATAATTACGCCAACAAAGATTCAGCACAGAGACAGAAGAGTTGACTCTGCCTCCAGCTGATCGCAGCTCCGATCAAGATTAATATTCATAACAGCAGCTGGTTGTGTGTGTGTGTTTGTCAGAGAGTCGACGTGCATCGACTGAGAGGTGGTAGTTCAGGTTAACAGCTCAAAACTAAAGGGACAAAAAAAAACACGGTCGAATCAATGATTGATTAGCGGAGTGTGAGGAGCAGAGGTCATTATGATGTTGAAGAGGAAGATTTGTGGCTCAAGATGGAGGCGCATCGATGACCACCAAAAGGTATGTGGTATATGGCTCAGTTCTGAGGTAGGCAGAGCACATCTCCCTACTCTCCCACGGCCCTCGTGGAATGTGAGGCAGGGAGAGACAATACTTCGTCCCTGTTTTGACCTGTGCTGCAGCCTGCCACCAGGGGGCGATCTAGATGTTTTGGCTTCACTTTTGGGAGCTGTCATGTCGTCCATCTTTATTGACAGTCTATATACACTGCAGCTACGCTTATAACATAGAGTGTGAAGGCGAGGTCAAGTCTTTTAGTTTTCAAAGTGAAAGCTAAAAACAATGAGTCAGATAACATTTCATAATGTTACAAATATCCTTTACCTCCACCTGCATTTACATAATGTGTAAAACTACTCGTTTATCCTGGTTTCAATCTTTCACTACAGCAGCAGACGCTCAGACGGGCACATCACCACAGAGATGTGTGAGTAAGTCACACAGGGAAACATATGGATTTACTGTTTTTGTCCTGCAGCTGATTCACCCACACACACACACACACACACGCACACGCACACGCACACACTCGTCCCAGAGGCTTCATCAGCGCAGCCATTCATCAGCCGACATGATGAGGCCTCTCGGGGAAGAGGTAATGAGACTCTCTTCACTCAGAGAATCATGGTCTCATTTGAGACCCTGCTGCACGTTTTTACCTTCAGGAAAACCTCCAGAGCGTGCAAACACACACACACACACACACACACACACACACACTGCAGATATGTGCTCATATCTGTGAATCACAACCTGATTTTCCAGCATTGAAGATTGTTCTTCATTTGCCTCATTCAGCTCGATGTGCTGACTGACTGAATGTTGAGTTGTCTTTGCTGCGATGACGTTTCTGACGGTTGGTGCTTCATTTTTAAAAAACGTATGTGATGTTGGAGGACACAGTATTTTCTTTATCAAGCCTGAGGTGAGTGTGGTAACTCCCACAGATAATCCAGGGCCAGTGAACACATGGAAGCAGCTAAGCAGCAAATCGGGAGCAAGAAGGATTTATAAAAATAAAAATGCTTCCTCAACAATGATCTGGTTCATTAGGAGCTTTGTGGGTCACATCAACACTTTCATGTCGACTGAGTCAGTGAAGAGCAGCTGTCCTGGTTTCTCCCGGCTGGAAAATGAAAACTAAAGCAGAAACTTTGGAAAGACACATCAAAGAAAAGTAGTTAAAATGTGTGTGGAGTTATTCCTCGCTTCATTCTCATTTAAATTCCATATGGGGTTTTTATCCAGAGCAACTCAGCGGCAGCTTTTTGAAGGAAAGGAGCTAAAGCTGCTGAAAACTACAGATGTTTGCAGATGATGCCATGAACTATTTTACTAATCCAGAGAGATTCAGCGGTGACACTATGATCCATATTCAGTGAGTCTCTAT
>NC_061516.1:27542500-27550000 GCF_022379125.1 Scophthalmus maximus | reverse complement strand
CTTCTCACGTCGCTCCTTCACGACTCTTTGCCCAGAGATTCCTCCTCGCTGATAGAGCCTGGATCTGAACGCCTGCAGCGACTCGGCCGAGGTGAGGAGACGTGTTGTGAAGTTTTTATCTCCTCACCTGTGTATTGTTGTGGTTATCTGCAGGGGACCACAGAGGGAAGTGATGAATGCTCGTGATAAGTGTTGACACCGTTCAGACTGTGATTAAAAGCCTTTTTGATGCCGTCGCACCGCCTGTTAGCTGCTCTTCCTCGCTGTGGGGCGGGCGCGGGGGCGGGGAGAGGCAAAACAGGAAGCATGGTGGTGCTTTAATGAGTTGTCTCTCCATTGTTTGTTGCCTCCTCCTCCATTCTCACTTCTTTCTTCTCCACTGCACATCTTTATGAATTGCCAGTCTTCTTTTCCAACTGCGATTCATCTCTCGTCATCATTCCCTGACACTGTTGGTTTAAATGAAGGATACGAGTGATGAGCTTCACCGTCTCATTCTTTTGCTTCTTTCCTCAAGTTGACCCGACTTCTTCCTCTTCCTCGTTGCTGGTATATCTTCTTTTTTCTCCCAGGTCAGGTTTCATATCCATAAAAAAGAAGGAAAAGCAGAAGAAAGACGAGGGAATGAAAACCCAGAGCTCCTCTGGTTATCGACGCGTCTCAGATGAATGTGATCTGCGTCGTTTGGACGGCGGCGCTGACGAAGGTGTTGCTGATATGACCACGTGTCTCCTCCCCTCGTTCTCCATCTTTTTCTGTTTTCCATCCGACTCTTTCCCTCTGGATCTACTTCTCCTCTCGGCATTAGACATTTTCTGTCATAGTTTGAATCCAGTGGCCTTTTAGTGCCGTAGTAAAAATAATAATTGTGTTGTTCCTCTGCATGAAGTAACATTTCTTCAGGTGTCAAGTCAAAAACTAAAAAGGAAAAAAAGTTCCCACGCGAAGAAGTTCTGAACTGTTGGAACAGCACAGTGCAGCACGAAGCTCCGGAGCGACGTGATTTGAAAAGATTGAAACTGACTGAAGTTGATACATGTGAGTTTTAACTCGGCTCCTAAAAGAAGTTTCACACTTAGACAAGTCAGACTTTTTTTCAAAGACGTTCTCCTCCGCTCGAGGCTCCGGCTGCTTCAGCACTTTAAATGATGACTCGCCCGAGGGGCTCAGACTGGACCGGCTGTTTCCTCAAGTTATTGTCTGAAATAACTCCTGCAAAGATTCAGAACGTCACCGGATGACGCCGGTGTCATTGTGTGTGCGCACTGATATTGACTGAACACGGTGGATCTTTGAAACCGGACCATCAGCCAAACGTCTTAGAAGGAACATTTTAAAACCGTGTACGACGATGATCATCTGTAACTTTCTTCTTCTAAACTAATTCTTGGAATCTGCTCACATGATTTATGACATTTTCGCAAAACACATGACATCAGATCCGGAGGTCTTTTACCAAAGATCTTCCAAAGCCGAGGGATGACGCCAGACGTTGAGCGGCCATCTTGGAAGCTGGACTGTGAGCTGATAGGATGACGACAATCTTTAGCCCCAAACTTTAAAGGAGTAGTTTGACATTTTGGCAGATATTGAGATGAGATGATCAGTGTTCTACGCTAAATATGAATCCAGAGCGATTTAGCTCCTATTAGCGTAAAGAAGGTGGGAACCGTGAGCCTGGACGTCACCGGACATCTTAGAAAGAGTTCCATCTTTGACATTTCTGTAAAACCACATTATGTTAAACATGATTTTCCTTTTCTATTAATCATGACGTGTTCCTCTAACCTTAACCACTGTGGTGGCTCGTCAGAAAATCACTCATGTTTTGTCACATTAGTCTTTGAAGGTGCTGACAGATGTTCCGTCTCTGGAGGCTCCGGATCAGAAACACGCTCCGGGCGAGTTCTCAAAGTTAATGATCTATTTTTGTAATTGAGTTTGAGGACTTGTTGAAATGACTTCTAGTAGAAAAATAATTTAGCAGAGCAAAGTGTAAATTATGAATTATGCACAAAGGTACATGGGTCTCTGTGTTTAATCCCTTCACATGGTTTTTTTGTTCAGAGCCGATGTCAGTGTCTCTGCTCCATGTAATCGCTTCCTGCTGGGAAATGAATTCCTCTCACGTTTCCTGCACAGGGCATGTTATGTTCTTTTATGCTCACGACATGTCAGGAGACGCGGAACTGAACGTGGTCGTTTCTGTGATGAGCCGTCACCACAAGTGATTCTCCACGTTTCCTCTACATGCCAATTAAAAAGAGGACAAAAGACACATCTCACGCACACGTCTGCGAACGCAGCGAGCGGCTGCACTCGACTCACACATGAAGTGTGTACACACACACACACACACACACACACACACACTCATACCGGTACTTCTGTCTATGGGAGGACACATGATGCGTTTCCCAGTCACTCGCTCTGACTTCAACCATCACTGGTGAATGTCTCTCGCCCCGACATTAACGTCAACCTTCAGAAAGCCTTTTGAATCTGTGTTGGAAACATACATAAATGAACATAGTCAAGGCTGCAGATAATTATACCAATGCTGAAGTGTGAAGCCTGTGTTCTGTGTCCTGACCAGCAGAGGGCGACTCCATGAGAACGTGACTCGACTTCTCACTTGATTCATAACGTCAGTAAAAATGTCCTGAGGAGTTCATGGCTCAAGTCTTCTTCAACACATGATATTAATTTTATACATTATGATCCATTTACAGTCAAACAGACCATAAAGCACCGGATGTGTTGGGGGCGTGGATACATCGTGATTGACAGCTGGTTGCAGGTGTCGGTGGACGAGCTCCAGTTACAAAAACCAAGATGGCGCTGGTCAACATGTGAAACCCGCTCACAAACCAACAGGTGACGTCACGATGAGTTGACACCTGGTTCAGGAAGTGAAGACCTCACTTTACAAAAACATACTCACTTGGTCCATAAGTTAAACTGGTCCTCACAAAGATAGAGGGACAAGTAGGCCACACACACACACACACACGCACACACACACACACACGCACAACAATCTAGAGCAAAAAACGGATTCTGAAACACTAACAAATTCTTCTCCTGCTTTCTGTCCAGTCTTCCCCACTAACGCTCACACACACACACACACACACACACACACACACACACGCACACACACACACACACGCACATGCACACACACACACACACACACACACACACGCACAACAATCTAGAGCAAAAAACGGATTCTGAAACACTAACAAATTCTTCTCCTGCTTTCTGTCCAGTCTTCCCCACTAACGCTCACACACACACACACACACACACACACACACGCACACACACACACACACACACACACACACACACACACACCGTGACACTGTTTGGTTATTCTGGCCTGCACGTCACGTCTGCATCGAGTCAAGCCAACAGTCCCATGACTAACAGACGCCACAGTCCCTGCATGCAAATGGAAGGAAGTGAGGGAGAGCGAGGAGGACGAGGAGGACGAGGAGGAAGAGGAGGACGAGGAGGAAGAGGAGGAAGAGGAGGACGAGGAGGAAGAGGAGGAAGAGGAGGACGAAGAGAAGAGTAGCAGGATATAAAATATCATCAACAGCAAAAATAAAAACAATTCAATGGTAAAATGTATTTTTTTATCAATAGTAAATGTCTCATCTCTCAATTATGAGAAATTATGTTTCACAAAGTGAATTTTTGAAAATAGTTTGACATTTTTTGATAAAACCAGCGCGATTGAATATATAATTTCCCTCATGTTGTACAGTGTATAAGATGATTCTCTGCTGTTCTGCTCATCTGAACAAAAGGGAGGATGAAGGGAGGAAAACACGGAAGAGCAGATGAGTTGAGCAGGAAATCAGATAATGGAAGTGAAGACGCAGACAGACGAGACGACCCGGAGAGAAAACCCTCTGAACGGGTTTGATGAATGTTTCAGGCGAGTCGGGGAGCGGCTCCGATACAAGGACGATGTCCCTGATCGACGGCCGATCAGAGGCGTTTAACTCGGATGATTCCAGTATCATGTGTTTGGTTGTAGCTCGATTTCTTTACTGAATTATGAACATTTTCAATTTGAATCGCAGATGATTTTCGCTCGCTCGCATCCTTCCGTTCCCTTCATACGCCGCCATGACGTTTCCATAATTACCTCGTTGTTCTAGACCTACGTTCGGAATGGCAGTGAGTCTCAGGATCCGTGATGGAACAAAAGTTGATCTTTTGAGTCATATCGTCACAAACGAATACGATTTTCAAAATATGTGGGTCAGATGGAGAAGAGGAATTCAAGTTTGTGGTGAAACAGCATGTAGGTGGCAGATTGCTGCTCGGCGGAGGTCTTTGGCTTTGGGTCCGTGTGAACTCCAGCTTTTGATATTAATATTTAAGAACTTCTCTTCTAGCACAGGCTGAAACATAAAAAGGATCTTTTTATGTTTAGCACTGTTCCGTGAATAAGCTACAAAGAGCTTCATACATGGTACAAATATATAAAAGGCATAAATAATAAACAGGATTTAGGCTAAATGTGAAAATTCAAACCAAATCCAATGAATGAAAACAGGAGAGAATTATTAGAAAATGTAAAAACAATAGCAGAACGTGTCCTGAGAGGAGGTTTTGAAGATGGAAACAGAGGAGTGAGATGTGCAGAGCGGCTTCAGTGGAGCAGTCGGCTCAGATCGATGCTCCGCCTGTGAGTTTCTCTTTCCAGTCGGTGGCCTTTCGCTGACCTCCACCTTCAAATCGCCTGCTGCCATCGTGCCCCCGTGTAGCGGAGCAGATGAAGTCCCAGTCGGCCGGTCTGTCGGCACACTGGAGCATGGTGATGACTCCTGACAGCTGGTTGGCTCTGCTGGCTCTCTGCTGGCTCTCTGCCCCGCCAACGCCACCGCCACCGCCAACGCCACCGCCACCGCCACCGCCACCGCCACCGCCACCGCCAATGCCACCGCCACCGCCAACGCCAACGCCACCGCCAACGCCACCGCCACCGCCAACGCCACCGCCAACGCCAACGCCACCGCCACCGCCACCGCCAACGCCACCGCCAACGCCGTGACGACTGGAGACTATTAAACCGGAGGTCTTCGACAAAGGAAGTGCGGCACAAGATAGAATCCTGGAACTGGATCCGCAAAGTCGGGTTTTAGCCGACTGGAGGTTTAGTTTCACGTCAGTGTGTGGTGGAGATGAAGTCAAGACGTCAGGAACAAGACGACATCGACTGACAGACATATTGACTGAGTCCTCGAGGTCACTGTACGAGCTCCGGCGTCCGGTTGGCAGACGAGTCGGATGAAGCTGACTCTCCTCCGTCACATCACTGTCAGTCCACAGGCCTGTTCGTTCAGACGCTGAACACAAACTCACTGGAGCTTCACAAACACCTGACGGGATTCTTCAAGGACTTCACTTGGTACGAACTCACAGTGACGTCGTTACAATCCAGAGTTTTTAAAAAGCCAAAGACCTTGAAGACACTTGTTGTCAATGAAGGAGAAAACTGCAGTAACACAAAGTTAAATACACAAATGATTTGTCCTTTGACTGGATTCAGGAAACGTATCAAGAAATCAGAGAGATTTGTTATTTGGCTTTAAAACCTTCGATATTTGTCTCAACCGACGTCGGAGACGTCTGGACCTTCATCTTTGTCTCGACTGACGTAATAAGATTTTATACATGAAACAACTCAACATACGTGTCGTTAAAAAACACCTTCAGTAGTAAAAAAGAGTATTAATCCAACGTGTATACTTGATACTTTTACCTTTGTTCATAACATTACTGTATTTTTACTACAATGTTGACTTCATGGGGCAACAAGTATATTTTCCTGACTAATGCAATAAGCTCGGCTGACGTGTGTTTTGTTCTTAGTTTTCTTTACAAGTCTGACGTTGGGAATAATCTACTAGACTGGATGAGTTATTTCACACTGGGTCATACATATCAAATTATATTATGTTTCATTAAACACCTGGTTTCAGTGAGTTTCCTCACCTGGACTCTGCTGCTGACCATCAACACTGTTTTTGTTCCGGGGTGATGAATGTTCTCGGTTCCGTCGTCGTCAGCAAATTTAAAGCCTCTGGAATTAAGAAGAAGTTCTGTGGCTTTTGGTTGAAACAGCAGTATTTGATTTTCCTCTCCATCACCGGAGCTCTTATTCCTTCGTGAGGTGGAAATGCATCATTGTAGTGACGAACCCACTCTGCAGCTGAGGTAGAATATTACAACAGTGTGAGAAATCTCTGTGTCTGAAACAAACCTTCATCCAATCGGTTTCAAACGTGCAGCACCAGGAAGTGCAGTGGAGAATTCTGTGACGTTCAATAAGCGAACCTGCAGCAGCGGCAGCTGGGACTGGTCAATGTGACGCGGCGTCATCCATCACAACGGCTGCGTCGTCACGACAACTGATTGTCCAGGTCAGGAGACAAGCTTCAACGAACTCTGAACCCTCAGGCGACCGGCAGGTTGGAAGAAGGAAGTTAAAACCTTCATTCAGGTCAGGACGTCTGACTGTGGCGTAGGGAGGATCTCCTCCCAACCACAGCTGTTGGCTTTCACATCAACGCGTCACGCAAATATTCAACTCAGTGAGAAAAGCGAATGGCACAAATTCCGCATCTTTGCGTGGCCCCGATGCGTTGACGTGTGTATGGATTGACCTTGTCTGTAATCTCATTGGTTCGAATCTGAACACTGGGATGAAACCAGGTCCCAGGTCCATCGACCGGCCGGACGTCAGTTGATCTGTGCACACGATGTTCACTGGGTCAATCCTGCGCTGGTTAAATATCCATCGAGTCTTTCAGTAACTGCAGCTCGTGGACATTTTGTCTGAAAGGAAGAACCGGCAGGTCGGTGACAGTAACAGCTGAGTGTTTCGAACCCACAGAACTGACGTCTTCATTTGGTTCTGTGAGTTCTGCTCCTGTAATATATGAAGCAACGTTTCAGAGGTCGTGACCTTTGAGCCGACCGAGGTGATGCTGAATCACAAGCACACAAACAAGACATTCAGAGGATCGGTTCTCTTCATCCGTCTTCTCTGTTTTTCTCTCTCCAGCACTTTAACCTCGCTCCCGTCCTCCTTTTCATTCTCTGCTCAGTTTGTTTATCTGCTCACATTCGTCTTCTCTCCCGTCGTGTCGTTCTCTGCCTCCCGCTCTCCTCCTCGATCCGTCTGCCTCTATCACCGTCATCTGTAATTCTCCACTTGTCATTCCTCTCTGTTATTGTGTGATCATTTTTTTGTCATATCAGTGTCCAACATTATTTTCTTTCTGCTTTATCTAGTAATGTGGCTGCGTAGAGTTTCCTGCAGCTGGACCGATTCTCTGCTGCTGCCTGATAGGTCTTTGTCTCATTAGGTGGAGGCGTCTTTTGGGGAACGATGAAAGTCTCGGGGGAGACGCCGTGTCACGACAGGTGCGATGTAATGTGTCATACTTTCTCCCATAACAATAAATCAAC
>NC_061516.1:27530000-27535000 GCF_022379125.1 Scophthalmus maximus | reverse complement strand
TAACAACTTCTCGTACTTGTCAATAATGGCCTAGTGGGCGTGTTCATCACGACGCTGAAGGTCTGCGGTCTTTTAAACGACCACATATGTTGTAATTCACTGTGGTTTTTCTGCTGAAGGACCGTGTGCTTGCATGTTGTGTCACAGCCCGGGCGGGGGGGACTCCCACGATGATTGAACATAATGATGTGTGAACCCATTAGGCAGCTAATCAGAAACAGCAATGAAGCTGATGATGATGAAGGTGATGCTGGTGTCACACACACACACACACACACACACACACACAGAGAGAAACCCCCTCATCCGGCCTCTGAGGAGAGGAACAGAAAAGATCGCTGCTCACACGACTCACTGACGACACTGACACGGACGCAAGAAGATGTTTATGAATAATGTAGATGTCTTTCTCTGTCTTTATTCATCCACTCATTGTTGTACATCATTAAACCAGAATAAAGTCATTTGGAAATCTCTCTCGTGTGCTGCAACACGAGAGAGATCTTTTTCATTCATGAAAAAGACTCTTTTAAATTAAAGCGACAGTAATTTAAAGAGTCTCAAAGAAAATGAAGAATGACTCGATGAGACGTCCTGAGATCAGCATCAGTATCAGGTCCATGGATCTGGAGTCTGGAGCTTCTCACTCCACTGATCCTGTGACGATCCTGAGGTGAAGACGTGAACCAGAACTGCTCCAGAGTCTGTGACTCACTTCACTTCCCTGACGTCTGCACCACGCAGTTATCTAATCAATACGACACACACACACACGAACATGTGCACGATCACACACACACACGCACATGAACATGTGCACGATCACACACACACACACACACACACACACGAACATGTGCACGATCACACACACACACACACACACACACACGAACATGTGCACGATCACACACACACACACACACACACACACACACACACACACACACACGAACATGTGCACGATCACACACACACACACACACGCACGAACATGTGCACAATCACACACACACACAAACGTTTATTGTTAAATACACAACAGCAGATACATTTACTGTCCATACCACAACTTTATTACAAAAATCAATATTGCATAGTTACACACAGTGAAACACAATAAAGACAAGTAATCTCTTACATATGTTCACACACACACACACACACACACACGTGAACACGAATACAACATCATTCATACCACAACTCTAATTATTTAATCAATATTACACACACTCACATAAACACACACACACACACATTGAAGCGCAACCACATATATGAACATGGGCACACAAATGCGCAACTGCATTTTGTCATAGTCAAAACAATCTGCCCCTTTATGTTACTCTACTCAAAGTCAGAGACATATTTGAAATACTTTAGATAACGTGTAAATAACAGAATAAACGTGGAGCTGCAGTAGACTGAGCCCTGATGTTCATTCTGGCAACAAAGAGACTAAATGTGTCCTTGACCTTTGATTCTCCACAGTTTTATGTTATTATATCATAAAAGATAAAAAATAAAACAAAATTTTGCAGTTTCATGGAACATTTATTCTCACTTTGTTGCCTTCTTGTAGCTGATCCTCTCAAAATAAAATATATCGCCAGGAAAAGCGCTTTTTACTTTTTCTGTTTCCACACATCATAAAATGTGTCAAAAAGAAAAATGCAACAACCAGAAATAATAAAAGTTTTAATCTGCAAAGCAGCACACAGCGACTCTTCTCACTTTTTATTTCTCTTACTTCCTGTTTTATTTTGTCCTCACTACCTTGTGTTTCTATTGGTTGATTCACTTCCTGTTTTCTGATTGCATGCCCCGCCCTGATGTGTAACACCTGTGTTGATTATCTTTGTGAGTTTAGTTCCTCGTTTCGTTAGAGTTGGATTCTGTGGAGGTTATTTCCTCTTCTGTTTCTGTTCATGTCACATCAGATGACGTTTTATGTTTCATGTTTTTTATGTTTCGTCTGACAGATTTGTTGGAGGCAGGATGAGACGTGGCCCCAGAAAGAATTCATAATTCAGCATATAAAAGGTTCCTGGATCTGCACCTTCATTTACATCTTCACCAGAATCTGCTCTCCTGCGTCTTCAGGCCTCGTCGCTCCACCAGGACATGGAAACAAGAGCTCCTTGGCAAGAGGTCAATAAGATTTCACTTTATCATATTTGAGAAATTATGAGAAAGGCGGATAGACCACGAGTTTCCAACGTTTTTCCGTTTGACAGAAATCATTTGAGAAACTTGGAAGTCCTTGAGTTTGACCAAATGAAAAACACTCCTGACAGTTCCTGTGGGTGTAAAATGACATTTCCCCTCAAGTGCACGGACTAAATTGATAATTTCACACAAATAAAAAATGCAAAAAATCTGGTTAAAGAAAAAAGAAGTATGTTCACTTTGAAAACGAAAAACGAAAACGTGAGTTTTCAGCCCAAATCTGACGAACAGATCAGTTCACACAACTGAATAAAAAGCTCCACAGCTGGGAAATGAAAACAATGTTAAATCATTTGTGACAAGCAGTTGTCATTTCTAAAGCTTGTCGCTCTGATACGGAACGCGCTCATCAAGAGCCACGTTAACGCAAACAGTCCGTGGGAGATTACGCACGTCTTTTCATATGGAAATGATTTTCATGTTTAATTTGTTTTCCTGCAGTTTGGTGTTTTCTGACAAACAAACAGAACCTATATATTTTCCCCCTATAGCATCTCAGCGCGTTCGCTTCGTCCAACGCGGAAGAGCAATAATGTTTTTTCCGTGCCAGGATGAAATACATGCATTTGCATAATTTAAATGCGTGTAGAAGCTTTGTCTCTATATGGAAGCGACACACTTTCCATTCGCTTCGTCGATCCGTCTCCGTTTCACCGTCGGCAGTCGCAGCTCCGCTCGCAAGTGCCAAGTACATCGTGGCAGAAGAAAAGGAATCAGAGATGATGTGTCAGTTACTGTAACGAGCAGAAACAGGAAGTGCAGCTTGACGGCATCTGAACCTGAACAGACGAGTTCTCCACATAACCAAACATCGGACATTCATATTTCAATCAAAGGTAAACTGAAGATAAGCTTTTCACATTAGAGCTCTGATCTACGACTTCAGTGTGAGAAGGAACAGGATCATTCCAATGATGAAACTTTATTCAGGTTTAAGTGAGTCACAGAGTTTCCCCCCGTGTCCTCGGCCCCTCCCCTCGTGTCCTTGGCCCCTCCCCTTGTGTCCTCGGCCCCTCCCCTCGTGCCCTCGGCACCTCATGTCCTCTGCCCCTCGTGTCCTCAGCCCCTCCCCTCGCATCATCTGCCCCTCCCCTCATGCCCTCGGCCCCTCCCATCTTGTCCTCAGCCCCTCCCATTGTGTCCTCGGCCCCTCATGTCCTCTGCCCCTCGTGTCATAGGCCCCTCCCCCTGTGTCATCGGCCCCTCCCCTCGTGTCCTCGTCCCTCCCCTTGTGTCCTAGGCCCCTCCCCCTGTGTCATCGGCCCCTCCCCTCGTGTCCTCAGCCCCTGATGTCCTCTGCCCCTCGTGTCCTCGGCCCCTCGTGCCCTCGGCCCATTGTGTCCTAGGCCCCTCCCCTTGTGTCCTCGTCCCCTCGGTCCCTTGTGTCCTAGGCCCCTCCCCTCGTGTCATAGGCCCCTCCCCCTGTGTCATCGGCCCCTCCCCTCGTGTCCTCGGCCCCTCATGTCCTCTGCCCCTCGTGTCCTCGGCCCCTCGTGCCCTCGGCCCATTGTGTCCTAGGCCCCTCCCCTCGTGTCATAGGCCCCTCCCCTCGTGTCCTCGTCCCCTCATGCCCTCGGTCCCTTGTGTCCTAGGCCCCTCCCCTCGTGTCATAGGCCCCTCCCCCGTGCCATTGGTCCCTCCCTCGCATCATAGCCCCCTCCCCCTGTGTCATCGGCCCCTCCCCTCGTGTCATCGGCCCCTCCCCTCGCGTCCTAGGCCCCTCCCCTCGTGTCCTCGGCCCCTCCCCTGCAGCTGAGGACAGGAGGTTGATGACGGCACGCAGCCTCTGATATTTTCTAATTTCCTCAGACAGGCTCACTTGTAATTACCCGAAAACAAAAACACCACAAAGTTATTGACCTGAAACTTTTCTGCATAATCGCTCAAAGGGCTGAAGTTTGCTGGAGGAGCCAGCTGAGTGACTCACCACCGAACACCATCCTCCACAGTCAACACTCCTGCTCGTGTCCACCGGTCGTGTGTCTGGAGTCAGAGTCTCTCACCGTCCACTCAAATGTTCCTGAGAGTCACTGCAGCAACAAGAGGCGTCGACACACGAGTTATGATCCGCCACTTACATTATTTCATTAAGTCGGTGAAACATAAAATCCAATCAGGGAGAGTTTGCGTGTCACTGCTGATTGGCTCGGTCATCGACAGTTCCGCTGGCAGCAGATCTGCATCGACGTGTCGAGAGCCGCTGAACGTCGTCGGAACTAATGTTTTCACAAACCTGTCAAACAAATGTCAGGACACAGTTGATGAACTGCAGCTTCAATTAAACCTCAGGAACAGTTTTATTTCTCATTCTGCAGGAAACTACAGAGAGCGGAGTGGGACAAACACGAGCGAGTTGAGGTGAGGAGCTTTCAACCTGTCACGTTGTCTGATCACATTGATATTGTCTGATCATATTGTCTGGTCATATTGATATTGATCATATTGATATTGTCTGATCATGTTGTCTGATCATATTGATATTGATCATATTGATATTGTCTGATCATGTTGTCTGATCACATTGATATTGTCTGATCATATTGTCTGATCATATTGATATTGATCATATTGATATTGTCTGATCATGTTGTCTGATCACATTGATATTGATCATATTGATATTGTCTGATCATGTTGTCTGATCACATTGATATTGTCTGATCATGTTGTCTGATCACATTGATATTGTCTGATCATATTGTCTGATCATATTGATATTGATCATATTGATATTGTCTGATCATGTTGTCTGATCACATTGATATTGA
>NC_061516.1:27510000-27525000 GCF_022379125.1 Scophthalmus maximus | reverse complement strand
GAGGAGGAGGAGGAGGAGGAAGAGGAGGATGGAGGAGGAAGAGGAGGATGGAGGAGGAGGAGGAGGAGGATGGAGGAGGAGGAGGACGATGGAGGAGGAGGAGGAGGAAGAGGAGGATGGAGGAGGAGGAGGAGGAGGATGGAGGAGGAGGAGGAGGAGGATGGAGGAGGAAGAGGAGGAGGATGGAGGAGGAGGAGGATGGAGTAGGAGGAGGAGGAAGAGGAGGATGGAGGAGGAGGGGGAGGATGGAGGAGGAGGAGGCTGAGACGGGACGAGAAGGAGGCTACAGGTGTCGATCGAGTGTCAACAAGAACAACGCGTCGTCAGAGACAAGATGGCCGCTTTAAAGAAGGGAAAGTCATAAATAAGGAATTTGTGCGGTGAAGGTGTAGAGATGAATTCTGAAGAAGCTCCGAGGTGTTTCTCTCCACGACTCCTCGGCAAGCGCTCATGAATTACTTAGACTAAAAGCTCGACCGTACAAACTTCAATTTCACACACACACACACACACACACACACACACACACACAGTGTATAACTACATTCGAGCTCAGAGGACGTAGATCTGGAGCCAGAGGAGGCGGAGCCACCTCGTCCTCCAGCGTCTCAGCACCTTGAACAAATCAACTGGTTTTAGTGGAGCTGGTGACAGACTGTCCTAGTTTAGCCCCGTGTGTGTGTGTGTGTGTGTGTGTGTGTGTGTGTGTGTGTGTGTGTGTGTGTGTGTGTGTGTGTGTGTGTGTGTGTGTGTGAGTGTTTTGTGAGTGTGAGTGTTTTGTGAGTGTGTGTGTGAGTGTGAGTGTGTGTGAGTGTGAGTGTTTTGTGTGTGTGTGTGTGTGTGTGTGTGTGTGTGTGTGTGTGTGTGTGTGTGTGTGTGTGTGTGTGTGTGTGTGTGTGTGTGTGTGTGTGTGTGTGTGTGTGTGTGTGTGTGTGTGTGAATAACGCAGATTCTGCTCTTTGATGGCTACACTTTGGTTTTTGAGCTGTAAACTAAATAATGTGAGTGAACAGTGATGAAAGACATTATTGTTCATTTGATATCACATTTCTTACCAAATTTATTTAAAAAAGATTCAACCTTTCATCCTATTGCACATGTCTCATAGCGCCACCTAGTGTCTCAAACCGGGGAGCGGTTGACTCGTCATCATCAGATTTATGGATCAAAACAAGTTATTGCAACAAAACATGAAAGTTTCACGTGTTGAACCATCAACTCCTCAGGACAAATGTTTACTGACGTCATACTTCATGTCCTCATAGAGTCGCCCTCTGCTGGTCAGGACACAGAACACAGGCTTCACACTGACTTCACTGGGCGACAGTCTGTGATTAGGTGACGTGATGTCGCTGGAGGCTCACAGTGGAAGTTCCACTTCAACTCGCGTGTGATTACGAGTCACTTCCTGCTGGAAGTCGCCAGGTGAACTCAGCTGTCTGATTCTGAAACTCGTGTTGTGTCTGTCGTCGTTTCCTCTTCTGTGAAGGAGAGATGATTCTCCTCTCGTTCACTTAATGATTTTTAATTTGAGCTGAAACCCAGAGTCACTCTCCTGATTTAAATCCATCATTAAATATGACATGAGGTCGAGGAACCGTCTCTCCAATTTCTTTATTGTTTCTTTCTTCCTTCCTCTTTTTCTCCCTTGTTGCTTCACTTCCTTCCCCTCTTCTTCATCTGTCAGTCTTTCTTGTTTGTCTTCTCTCTTGATTCCATCTGAAGTCCTCTCTCATTCATCTTCACATCCTGTTTATTGTTTTCCTCATTTCTGTATGTATTTGTTTCTTCTGCATCTTTTTCCCTCTTCTGTCATGTCGCTCTCCTGATGTATTCTCTTCCCTTCTCTCCTCCTCTTCCACCACAGTGCACATGCATGTTATATATGTATTTATCATATGTATGTAATATGTATGTATGTATGGGCTGTTACTGAACGCGTCTGCTCTCCGACCAATTACCAAAGACCAAAGAACAACATCAACAACATTTCATCTCTTCACCAACATCAACAATCTGAATTCATATTTTTCTCCTTCAGCTCCGACTGCAGTTTGTTGCTCAGAGAATGTGTGTGTGTGTGTGTGTGTGTGTGTGTGTGTGTGTGTGTGTGTGTGTGTGTGTGTGTGTGTGTGTGTGTGTGTGTGTGTGTGTGTGTGTGTGTGTGTGTGTGTGTGTGTGTGTGTGTGTTAATGTGTGTGTCTGTGTGTGTGTGTGTGTGTGTGTGTGTGTGTGTGTGTTAATGTGTGTGTCTGTGTGTGTGTATGTGTGTGTGTGTGTGTGTGAGTGAGTGTGTGTTATGCTCTCGGGGGGGGGGGGGGGGGTATAGGAGGCTTACTTCCTTCCCACTAATTACCCGGCAACAGTCGCTGCTAATCGTCATGGCCTCGCATGTGTTCGACGTCTTTAAATATCCAGCGGCAGCGTGAAGGGAGCGCAGGAAACGGGCGACACGAAGCAGGTCAGTGCTTTGAAGCGGCGTTGGAGACGTAAACCTGCAGAATAAGAACTGTCTCCTCCGAGGAGCCGGTGGGTATCAGAAGGAGGGAGGAACTGGAGGTAGACGTCCACATTCTGAACTTTAAAGCCGAGTGAATCATCGCGGCTGCCGGCTTCCTCCAACATCAGCACCTACAGTGTGATGTTAGGAGTGCAGTGGTTCGGATGGTTTGTGAACCAATCAGAGCCCTCGATGCTCCTCCTTCCTGGTCAGGCACCAGATTTTTAACCACTTGGAGGATTTGGACAAAAATCAAATTAGTTATGAACCAGTGAAGTTGGTTTCCAATTGGGTCTCCAAGTGGGCGTGTCGTATTCTAGATAGAGGATGAAGAAACAATTGTCTGTCTCCGAGAGAGGACGAGCACTGTGAGGTCCGGAGCAGCTCGGGGTCGAGGGGGTTGGGCCTGATCGGGGTCTAGGGGGTTGGGCCTGATCGGGGTCGAGGGGGTTGGGGCAGCTCGTGGTCGAGGGGGTTGGGCCTGATCGGGGTCGAGGGGGTTGGGCCTGATCGGGGTCGAGGGGGTTGGGGCTGATCGGGGTCGAGGGGGTTGGGGCTGATCGGGGTCGAGGGGGTTGGGGCTGATCGGGGTCGAGGGGGTTGGGGCTGATCGGGGTCGAGGGGGTTGGGCCTGATCGGGGTCGAGGGGGTTGGGCCTGATCGGGGTCGAGGGGGTTGGGCCTGATCGGGGTTAGATGTCAGATTCCAATTGGGGCACTTGCTCGGGAGGTGGAGACTGAAGGGGCAGAAGCAGAACTGTCTGGGGGGATTAAAGATCCCACCTGGCCTGGGATCAGCTCCGTGGAGAGGAGGACGTCCGGATGGAACTCTCTTCATCGTCACTGAGGAACATGGACGGAACACGTAGTTTGTCCCAGACTGTCGAGGCAGATGCAGAAACAGAAGCGTCGATCAGCTGACTGGACGAGAGTCGTCAGCGGCTCAGATTCAAGTTTATTAGAAACAAACTGAAGTTGGAGGGAGAATCTATCTGAATCACAGTTACAGGATCAACTGGAGCCGATGTAATGAGTCGCATTTGACAACGGAGACAAAACAAATAGTTTTCAGTCAAACTTTCAACGCAGTAAAAAACGAGTGTCAACGACGACCTGGAAGACGAACATGAAGCAAACGGTGAAACGCTGCTCGACATGAATATTTAATGAGAGAAGAAAACAAATGAATTGTATGGACGTTGTGTCTCCTGCTGACAGATGGAGCCTCACTGTGTTTACCTGCAGGTCTTAACGCGTGTGTGTGTGTGTGTGTGTGTGTGTGTGTTCCTGAAACAAAATGGAGGACTCTGTCAGGGAAAAAGAACCAAGTCTCTTCCTTCATAAGCAGCTTCATCCGAACCTGCAACTGATTCAACTGAAGAATCCAGAGTCTGAAGGAAGAAAACTCGACGTGAACGGACGAGACGTGAACACACGAGACGTGAACACACGAGACGTGAACACACGAGACGTCCAGGCAGCCGACGAGCTTTTAACATGTGTTTTTAAAACACGCGTGATGTGATGATGATGATGTTTCAACAGAATGTAAAATATCTGCATGTCAACGTGTCTGAGTCCTGATGAACTGGAGATGAGGTCATGAGGAGGAAAGCTTTCAGGACATGTTGGAGTCGTGAAGCTGGCGGTCAGAGATGGATAAGACCTGTGTGTTTGTGTGTTTGTGTGTGTGTGTGTGTGTGTGTGTGTGTGTGTGTGTGTGTGTGTGTGTGTGTGTGTGTGTGTGTGTGTGTGTGTGTGTGTGTGTGTGTGTGTGTGTGTGTGTGTGTGTGTGTGTGTGTGTCAATGCACCTGCACCTGTATTGATAATTCATGAGTCAGCGTCGCAGCAGACCTGCAGCAGCTGCTGACGCTGAAGTTCATCAACATTTCATTATGATCTCTGCAGAAAAAAAACATGTCTGTTTGTTTTAAGTTTAATGATGAACACACACACACTCTCTGACTTCAATATAAGTTCACATACATGAAATATGTATGAAAATAGTGCAGCAGTGCAACCAGTTACCAGTCGTGTGCAGAGGAACACGAAGGTGCAAATGTGCCGGGATTTATGTTTTATGTTTAATTATATGTGCACATGATCGACATGCTGATACATTATGAATCTAGAAGGTTCAGACTGAACCTCCATCAACACGTATTAAAGAAAGTAAGAAAAACTCTCTGGGAGCAGCTACTCATGTCACTGGGTTCTTCCTTGGATGCGGCCCCGCCCCTCTACGGAACCTCGTGGACCATCGGTTCTGTGGTTGTTCAGTAATGAAAACATCATTTCCTTGACGGAGGCAACAATGAGAATGATGAACCTGCGGTCACGTGTGCCATGTCGTGATGGTAACTCTGATCCTTCAGCAGGATGAGAATCGTGCCGGATTAACCAGCATCAGATCTTTGCATTGTCGGGTTTGAAAAGCTCTCGTCGTCCTCTTAGCGTTTCCCGCCTCTCCTCCTCCTCTTCACGGCGGACGTCGTCCTCCTCCTTCTTCTTACGGCTACAGAACGTGCATCGATTAGTTTGTCAAAGCGGCTGAATAATTCTGATGAGGTTATTGATTGTTGTAAATCAAGACATACGTCACCGTGGTGAAGAGCGGGTCGGGGCCGTGCTGATAGATCGTATGATGAATATATGATTATTGAACCGTGAAAAACAAGGCTCTGAAAAATGACCGGCTGGTCGACTCGTCGCTCACTGACGGATCATATCGACGCGCTCGTGGGAAACAAAAGACCAAATGGTTTCGACCTCTGAAACTCGCCGGCTTCACGTCGGTTCGTTTGAGAAACAGGCCGAAGGTAAAAGAGAAATGAAGAAAGTTATAAAATGAGATCTGAATCATCAAGCGTCGCTCGTGTTCTGGAGCTTTCAGATCAGATGGACTGTTCTTCTTCTTCTTCTCCTCTTCACTACATCAAGTCACTTCTCCTCACGTCCGCCTCACTGTCACAGACACATTCCCAATGTCCGTGGAGGAGAGAGTTACTGTCGTGTGGTGGAGGAGGAGGGAATCAGGAATCTACTCTTCAGTGACCTGCGACTGAAAGAAGAAGTGTCAATCAAACTCGTCAGAGTCCTGAGCCCTGAGACGCACCTGAGCCAGGTGAGGTCACGTGACCAGAGCAGAGTCTCCTGAGATCAGATCTGAGACACATCATCGTCTCTTCAACAGAGAAATTCATCCAGATCTACTTTGTGAGCGGATATGATACTTTACACAACACGATGTGTGTGTGTGCGCTCTCGGCACTTTTCACAATTTGGTGGCATTTACATGAAAGAGGAGAAAATAACTGTGGACAAGACTCCTCCTCCCTGAGCCACGCAGAGAAAATTAAGAGGAAGAGGAGGAGGAGGAAGAGGAGGAGGAGGAGGAGGAGGGGGGGGAGGAGAAGGAGGAGGAAGAGGAGGATGAAGAGGAGGAGGGGGAGGAAGAGGAGGAGGATGAGGAGGAGGAAGAGGAGGAGGAGGAGGAGGAGGGGGGGAGGAGAAGGAGGAGGAAGAGGAGGATGAAGAGGAGGAGGGGGAGGAGGAGGAAGAGGAGGATGAAGAGGAAGAAGAGGATGAGGGAGAGGAGGAGAAGGAGGAAGAGGAGGAGGAGGGGGAGGGAGGAAGAGGAGGATGAAGAGGAGGAGGAGGAGGAAGAGGAGGAGGGGGAGGAAGAGGAGGAGGGAGAAAGAGAAGGAGGAGGAGGAGGAGGAAGAGGAGGATGAAGAAGAGGAGGAGGAGGGGGAGGAGGAAGAGGAGGATGAAGAGGAGGAGGAGGAGGAGGGGGGAGGAAGAGGAGGATGAAGAGGAGGAGGAATAGGAGGATGAAGTGGAGGAGGAGGGGAGGAGGAAGGGGAGGAACAGGAGGAGGGAGAGGAGGACAAAGAGGAGGATGAAGAGGAGGAAGAGGAGGATGAAGAGGAGGAGGGGGAGGAGGAAGAGGAGGAGGATGAGGAGGATGAGGAGGAGGAAGAGGAGGAAGAGGAGGATGAAGAGGAGGAGGAGGAAGAGGAGGAGGGGGAGGAGGGTGAGGAGAAGGAGGAGGAGGAAGAGGAGGATGAAGAGGAGGAGGGGGAGGGGGAGGAGGAAGAGGAGGATGAAGAGGAGGAGGAGGAGGAGGGGGGAGGAAGAGGAGGATGAAGAGGAGGAGGAATAGGAGGATGAAGTGGAGGAGGAGGGGAGGAGGAAGGGGAGGAACAGGAGGAGGGAGAGGAGGACAAAGAGGAGGATGAAGAGGAGGAAGAGGAGGATGAAGAGGAGGAGGGGGAGGAGGAAGAGGAGGAGGATGAGGAGGATGAGGAGGAGGAAGAGGAGGAAGAGGAGGATGAAGAGGAGGAGGAGGAAGAGGAGGAGGGGGAGGAGGGTGAGGAGAAGGAGGAGGAGGAAGAGGAGGATGAAGAGGAGGAGGGGGAGGAGGAAGAGGAGGAAGAGGAGGAGGGGGAGGAGGAAGAGGAGGAGGAGGAGGGGCCGACGGGGGCCTGAAATTCCTTATGTACACAACATCATACCAACACATGAGAGACTTTTCTTTTTTCCTTCTGTTCGCTCGGTTCAGCATCTCTCTCCACGACCTCGGCCTCTCCCGACTTTCTCTCAGAGTTTCTTGACAGCAAGTATTTGCTCTGTCGTATCCATGGAAACCTGAAACTGCTGGACATTTTTTTCTTCATCTGATTAGTGTGACATTCCTCTGCAGCGGCAGGAAGTGAACGGACGTTTTCCAGTCTCCAACGCCACAAATCACGATTCCCATCCCGACTTCTTACATCCATGAACACGAACACACACACACACACACACACACACACACACACACACACACACTCCTCTGGCTGCTGTGATCCTGAGGACAGAGTCGCTGCACATGAAAGCATGGAGAGTTTCCACCAGGCAGAATGACAATGAACCTGCGTCGCTCTGTTCATGTGCCATTTTGTTCTTTCCTTCAAAAAACGCTGCATTCTGGAGCAGAAGAAAGAAAAGACAGTTCAATGACAACGGGAAAATCAACTCGTCCTGACTTTCATTTGTCCTCCGCCTGCAGCTGGAGCGAACGTGTCGCGGATCATGTGAGATGCATGAGATGACGAGTCGATCACGTTTCTCTGCCTCCTCGTCCTCGTCCACGACCTCGTCTTCGTCCTCGTCCTCGTCCTCTTCTTCGTCCACGACCTCGTCCACGACCTCGTCCACGACCTCGTCTTCGTCCTCGTCTTCTTCTTCGTCCACGACCTCGTCTTCTTCTTCGTCCACGTCCTCGTCCTCGTCTTCTTCTTCGTCCACGACCTCGTCTTCTTCTTCGTCCACGTCCTCGTCCTCGTCCTCTTCTTCGTCCACGACCTCGTCCTCTTCTTCGTCCACGACCTCGTCCACGACCTCGTCCTCTTCTTCATCCACGTCCTCGTCCTCTTCTTCGTCCACTACCTCGTCCTCTTCTTCGTCCACGACCTCGTCCTCGTCTTCTTCTTCGTCCACGTCCTCGTCCTCTTCTTAGTCCTTGTCCTGGCTGATTACAGCAAACACTCCTGAAGGAGTTTCCAGGAAACTTGGTGGAAGGATCCTCTGTGGAGAGGATCCACATTGGGTCTCATCCATTTATTTATTTATTTATATATTTATATTTCTTAACTGAACTTCATCTGGAATGTGCAATAATCTACAGCTGCAGTTAATATGAGAGTTGATCGTGTGGAGTCTGAAAGTCGCCATGAGCGTCAATGTGTTCAGTGACAGCGACTCGGCAGCATTGGAGCCTGTAACCATGGCGACTGAGTGAAGAGGCTAATGGATGTTGTCAGCGAACCACGTCCGCTGGTTCCTGTCGACCGCAGTGGCGAAAAAGAACAAAAGGAAAATTAATAAATGAATAAAAAAATTTAAATTTCCTGTCAGACGCTGTAACCTCCTCCTCGCCTCCGTCCCGTCAGGAACCTACTCCTCGCCTCCGTCCCGTCAGGAACCTCCTCCTCGTCTCTGTCCCGTCAGGAACCTCCTCCTCGTCTCCGTCCCGTCAGGAACCTCCTCCTCGTCTCCGTCCCGTCAGGAACCTCCTCCTTGTCTCCGTCCCGTCAGGAACCTCCTCCTCGCCTCCGTCCCGTCAGGAACCTCCTCCTCGTCTCCGTCCCGTCAGGAACCTCCTCCTCGTCTCCGTCCCGTCAGGAACCTACTCCTCGCCTCCGTCCTGTCAGGAACCTCCTCCTCGTCTCCGTCCCGTCAGGAACCTCCTCCTCGTCTCCGTCCCGTCAGGAACCTCCTCCTCGCCTCCGTCCCGTCAGGAACCTCCTCCTCGTCTCCGTCCCGTCAGGAACCTCCTCCTCGTCTCCGTCCCGTCAGGAACCTACTCCTCGCCTCCGTCCCGTCAGGAACCTCCTCCTCGTCTCTGTCCCGTCAGGAACCTCCTCCTCGTCTCCGTCCCGTCAGGAACCTCCTCCTCGTCTCCGTCCCGTCAGGAACCTACTCCTCGCCTCCGTCCCGTCAGGAACCTCCTCCTCGTCTCCGTCCCGTCAGGAACCTCCTCCTCGTCTCCGTCCCGTCAGGAACCTCCTCCTCGTCTTCGTCTCACACTGAAGGTTTAATAATGTTTTCATCATCGTTCTTCACCGAAGAATTCATTTATTTTTTCTTTATCTTTTCTATCTTGTAACAGTCAAAGGAAGTTCGGGCTTAATTACTGTGTTCAGTTCACTAGGGCATCGCTCCCCTGCACAGTGCTGAGCAATGGCAGATGGCCTGACGCACACACACACACACACAGACACGCACACACACACAGACAAGCACGCACGCACGCACACACACGCACACACACGCACGCACACACACGCACGCGCGCACACACACGCACACACACACACACACACACACGCATGCACACACACACGCACACACACACACACACACACACACACACACACTGCAGAGGGCGTGACACACTCGTTTCCTGGAGACCTACTCCGACCTCGACGTTCAACCCGTCTTCAGTTCACTGAGCGTCGTGGTACAGTCCTCATCACGTGACAGTGTGAACATGAGTGACACTCACACTCGTCTTCCTGACTCCTGCCGTCCGAGCGTCTCTGCGACACGTGAGGAAGTATGAGGATGAAATGAAACACGAAGAAGAACTGACGGGAGGAAACGGAGGAGAAGGAGAAACCAGGGAACAGAATCACCTTGTGAAGCCTCGCACATGTCAGAGCCGCTCAGATTTATCAGCCCACTTTTCTGTCGGCTTCTCTTCAGATAATTGGGAGGTACAGTAGCGTCTCTGTGCACCGAGCCACGGGGAGACACACAACACACTGTGGCAAGAGCCTGACAGGTGAGACAACGGGGAGGGAGAAAAAGAAAAGAGATAAAAAAGGAACAAACCCTGTCACCAGGCGATAGGCTGAGGCCTAGTGAAGCGTGTCACGTGTGTGTGTGTGTGTGCTTGTGTGTGCGTGCGTGTGTGCGTGTGTGTGTGTGTGTGTGCGTCCGTGTGTGTGTGCGTGTGTGCGTGTGTGTGTGCGTGTGTGTGCGTGCGTGTGTGCGTGTGTGTGTGCGTGTGTGTGTGTGTGCGTGTGTGTGTGTGTGTGTGTGTGTGTGTGCGTGCGTGTGTGCGTGTGTGTGTGTGTGTGTGCGTGTGTGTGTGTTGATGCAGCCGTGACAACAACACCCTGTCTGCTGTCAAAGGTCACGGTGTGACCGTCTGCTGTGACTAACTCCTCAGACGACCTGATGTGGGCGTGTCCTCTCTCACCTTCAACATCCAGGTCTTTGTCCAGAAGAAGAAGAAGCAGCGGTGAAGCTGCAGTCGTTCACCATGGTTGCAATAGCACAGGAGAATATAAAATACATATATATATATATATATATAACTGCCGAAGCTCTGTGAGCTGCAACACTCTGCTGAGAAACTGTCAGACAGAAACACGTTGAGAGTGAAGGTTCATGTGAAAGGTCACGTTTAAATTCACTGACGGGAAAATCAGGAGCAGACGCGAGGAGCAGCTGAGGCTGCTGGGAAATCCATCAGCGTTTTGTCCTTGAGACGGTTTGGACACAACGTGGTTTGGAAACGTCTGCAGCAAATTTGATGGAAATCCATCGGATATTTTTACTCAAAATCTTGGACGGATGCATCAACAAAAGAATCCTTTACATTTTGACGTGGATCTGGACCCAGGAATGTTCTTCCCAGAGAATTGGAACTGATTCCGAAAGTGAAGGATTCTATCGGTGTGTTTGTCTTGTGTCTGGATGCTGATGGACCTTGGCGGAGGGAGACGCTCTCTTCGGTTGATGGATCAATGATCAGTACAAACCAGCTGATGATGTGTTAATTGTTTCAACCCTTTGTTTCTTGTTTCCATCATTTGGGAACATGTGGACTGAACTGTAGATTCCTCAGATCACAGATCCTCTGGATCACAGACGAGAGGTCATCAGGACTGAGCGTTGACTCAGATACTTCAGACTGTGAACTCTTCTCCGCTCCGACTCCGACTCGTCTCTCGGTGAAGCTGATGTTTTATTCATTTCGCCTGAAATAACCCGAACTAACATAAACCACCTCCGGCTGCTGGGGGGCTGGAACAGGCTCCTTCCTCCCTCCGCCCCGTGATAACGCCGCCCTCAGGCTATCCGCATTAATCCCGGGCTCCCCCGCCGGCGCTCTGTCGAGTCGCGTCCGCTCGGACTCCGAGAGGTCATCATCTCGGCAAAGGCGTGTGGGGCCCAGATAAAAATGAGAATTACGACCTTGTTTAATGGTGTCGTTTTAAATCCTGCTGAGGCCGAGATGGCGGCGGCGCCTCCCGTCGGGTTTTCTTCTTCTTCTTCTTCTTCTTCTGTGGGCGTCAGCTGGATGACGATGGTGATGATGAGCTGGAACCAGACCGTCGCTGCAGGATCAGAGGAAAAGAGACAGGAACAGTGGAATCTGGAAAGAGAGGAAGAAAAGAATGTGGACACTTGAACATCGCAGCCAAGACAAACGACAGGTTCCGGTGACCAGGTCTCACGTCCGGTGAGCGGCCGTGAGTTTCGGCCTCTCGACTTCCTCCACGTCAGTTCCCGTCGGTGTCGTCACCTCCTGCTTCTGGATTTCGCTCCAGACGCCGACTGAACGGAGCAAAGAAAACCCCGAGTGATTTATCCGTGGCCGGCGGCCAGCCGAGCGATGGTCCACCCTCAGCGCCGGCTATCAAGGGCATCGCTGATCTGACTATAAATAATCAATTATTCCAGCTAATGACCCAACAAGATCCCATTCAGACAAGGTCGAGCGTCCACTTGGCAGCGCCCCCGCCGAGTCCGCTCGCTGTCCAACATGAGCGAGCGCTGACAAGTCGTCCCGGCTGCGTCGGGCTGAAGGAGCCGAGACAAACTGTCAGTCCAGACTCACCGCCGGGTCTTTTCATATCTGCTGCTGTGCTTAGTTAGACGATGTGTGAGCGCGATGCCGCCGCCGCGCCGCAGGTCAGGAGGCGACTGTCAAACCGTCATGTAGAGAGAATATGAGCAGCGTGTTATCGCCCGCTGGTTCCTGACGGAGCCGGAGTCCGTCCGCCTGCAGACGCCTCAAACCTTCACTGTCCCGACTTTCACTTCACATTCAGATGTTTTAAATTGAATTCTGTCAAAAGCTTCGTCTCAGTTTGACATTTGATCTGATGTTTTCATGTAATTGGTGCTCGTGGTCACGGTGGTTGCTCGGCAACAGTCACACTGTCTCACACAGACAAGTTGGACGAACAACTGTTGTCCGGCTTTTATTCCTCATGTTTCTTCATTAGCAACAAACACAACTTCACTTTCACCCACTGTCACTTTCATCCAGAAGCATCTTCATATATTACAGTTTTCTGATTCCCTGCTGTCAGAGGACAAATAACCAGAAAAGAGAACAAGTCGTCCTGAACCAGAGGTCAGAGGTCAGAGGTCAGAGGTCAGACCCGTCAGCTGATTCGCTCGCTGAATGAAGTCGCGTCTTTTTGTCGTCGCTTTATGTTTAGTGTTGACTTTCATGTGGAAATCATAAATCATAATCCTCTGCATCAGACGACACCGCAGCCGGTGACAAACACGTTCGCGTCTCTGCATCGACTAATTATGTTGGATTTGTATTTGTAAGTCTTCAGTTTGTCTCCTGCTGGGAGACATTTTCAAACAGAAACATTGGTTCAGCCGCCGTCTGGGGCGGAGTGTGTGTGTGTGTGTGTGTGTGTGTGTGTGTGACTGTGGGTGTGTGTGTGTGTGAGTGTGTGTGACTGTGTGTGTGTGTGACTGTGGGTGTGTGTGTGTGTGAGTGTGTGTGACTGTGTGTGTGTGACTGTGTGTGTGTGTGACTGTGGGTGTGTGTGTGTGTGTGACTGTGTGTGTGTGTGTGTGTGTGACTGTGGGTGTGTGTGTGTGTGAGTGTGTGTGTGTGTGAGTGTGTGTGACTGTGTGTGTGTGTGTGACTGTGTGTGTGACTGTGTGTGTGTGTGACTGTGGGTGGGTGTGTGTGTGTGTGTGTGTGACTGTGTGTGTGTGTGACTGTGGGTGTGTGTGTGTGTGACTGTGTGTGACTGTGTGTGTGTGTGTGACTGTGGGTGTGTGTGTGTGACTGTGTGTGACTGTGTGTGTGTGTGTGACTGTGTGTGTGACTGTGTGTGTGTGTGACTGTGTGTGTGTGTGTGTGACTGTGTGTGTGACTGTGTGTGTGTGTGAGAGTGACTGTGTGTGTGTGTGAGAGTGTGTGTGTGTGTTTTCAACATTGTAACAAAAGTGCTCCAACAGGGAAATTACTTTCATATCCGACGCTGCAGAGAGTTCCTGCACCCGGCTCAGTCTCCGAGGTTCGACGGAGGGTTGTTTTCTCTCTCGCCCGTTGGGAGTGATAAATACGCTTGTTTTACAAAATGATGTAGTTTGAATTCATAGTCATGTGCAGCACTTCAGAGTCAGGTTCAATTTCTGCCTCTGGTACAGTAGCAGGGGACGAGGTCGACTCCAGAAACGTGGAAATCATAAAGACAGTTAACTAACTGGACTTTGATCAGTGAAGAAGATTAAAGTCACAAAGTCATAACTTTGTCTCGTTTCAGTTGCTGCAGCTTTATTACTGTACAATAATCTTAACAATCAACAGGCATCTGCAGCTCTGACTGAGTTCACGTCTTCACAGATTCCCGACACTCTCATAGCTGGAATATTAATTCTTTTCTGCTCCTCTGGGAGAAACATCGTCTGTACATGTGTCATGTTCACGTGTGATTAAGAACCGGAGCTGCAGCCAGACGCCGGGTGACGGAGACGCTGCCTCATCACATCGCTCGTCTCTCGATGTCGTGTAAGTGGAGTATTTACATGCAGATCATTCCGTACAGCAGGTTCGTCCGTGGCCTCTCGCCGTGTTCGTCACGTGATGGATCGACCGCCTGACATGATCTGCATGAACATATGTCGCCGCTCCACAATAACCTAGCTCCTCCCACATCGACCTGCGAACGGATGAGCGGATGACGGATTAACGTCCGCGCTTGTCAGCGGCGTCAGGAGGTGACCTGGCAGAACCCGGCGTCTCGTGGGCGTCTCTTCGATCCATCAGCCCCGGCCTCGGCCTCCGTCCCACTCCGTCAGTGTCAGAGCTCGTTTCAGGAACAGGCCTAAAGACCGGCAGCTCGATTCAGCTGCTGGCTCACAGGCGGGTTCCTTCACGGGTCATTACGACCAGAGGAGCGGCTGTTCTGGACGCAGGCCTCGGGGCCGCGTGGTTCATTCAGTTATATCTAATGGTGTGGGATCATCAGAGCACAATGTCCGGTTGGACGACGCCTCCTGTCCCACCCACCGTCTTCAAACCCCTCGTGACGTTTTAAAATGTTATTTATTCTCACAAAAAATATCAGAGAAAATAAGAGAATTCAACCTTGTTTCTGTTTCACTTCTCTCTGTGAAAAGAGCAGCAGACACTTGAAATCACTTTCTGTGTGATTATCTGAAGGAAAAGTGCTCAGACTCCTGAAAGATCGTCTGCATGACGACAACAAGTCTTCACCGTCTGGCAGAACAATGGAGCGACGATGAACAGGGAAGTCCAGCTTCACGTCACTGCTCTTTTCACACTTTCACTTTGTCAAAGAATCAAATGATTTCTCCCGACAAGGAAAAGTCACTTCCTGGTTCTCAACCGACAGACTGAGCCGACTTCCTGTTTATTATGAGGGTTACTAATATAACAAACGTTTGTCCAGAAAACCGCTTCCATTGGTTTGAACTCTGATCGGTCAAAGGTCGCAGTCGATCTGAAGATCAACATGATCAGAAAATCATTCCCCATCAGATGATGTCACGTGATCATGAAACAGTCAGAAAATGACGTCAGTCACGACCGAAAGCGTAGATACGATCATATGATCCTATGGTTGGAATGATGTCATCATGACGTCACAGTGAAGGATCAGATGATGACGTCGTGTAGTGAAGTAAAGCTTAAACGTTTGCACGATGTACAGCTCGTTCAG
>NC_061516.1:27500000-27505000 GCF_022379125.1 Scophthalmus maximus | reverse complement strand
CTGCAGAAGTTTGCAGCTAATTATCAAAGATTCTTCCGAGTTGCCTTTTGCAGTCGCACATGAAGGCGGTTAGTTGTGGGAGCTCCATTAACACGGCACACAGTGCTAATTGGTATTTGACTTGATACGACTCACTTGTGCATCTGCCTCTGTAATTGTGATTCAAAGAAGACGAGTGTTCAGTTTTCTTTGTCACGTTGAAATATGGTTTTAACGGAGTCGCGAGTGAAAAGTCAGAAGATGAGCTCAGATGCTGCGGTCACTTCCTGTTCAGACTCCTGATGGAGGGAACTCACCGTCACCATGGCAGCATAGTAATTATAATACTTTCAAAATCAGATCATATTCCCCCGTCGCCTCTGACGACCGAGTCGTGAACCAAACTTAGTTTGAACTTAGTTCGCTCTGTAATTGTCTTTCTGTCCAGCGCTGAGCCTCCTGTTCCACAGTCATTACTGGAACAAGAAGAAAAAGGGAAATTATGAATTTTCCACCTTCATGCTTTTTTTTCAGATGCAGAATCAGTTTCCAATATAAATGATATCACACCTCTGATTCATACAGTAATTGTAGTAATTGTTTCTGGTGTCACTGTTCTCTGAGTCACAACGAGCAAATAAACCTCAGCTCCGACCAGCTCTGACCAGCTCTGACCAGCTCCGACCAGCTCTGACCAGCTCTGTGCTCTGACCAGCTCTGACCAGCTCTGACCAGCTCTGACCAGCTCTGACCAGCTCTGTGCTCTGACCAGCTCTGACCAGCTCTGACCAGCTCTGACCAGCTCTGACCAGCTCTGTGCTCCGACCAGCTCTGACCAGCTCTGACCAGCTCCGACCAGCTCTGACCAGCTCTGACCAGCTCTGTGCTCTGACCAGCTCCGACCAGCTCTGACCAGCTCCGACCAGCTCCGACCAGCTCTGACCAGCTCTGACCAGCTCTGTGCTCTGACCAGCTCCGACCAGCTCTGACCAGCTCTGACCAGCTCTGACCAGCTCCGACCAGCTCCGACCAGCTCCGACCAGCTCTGACCAGCTCTGACCAGCTCTGACCAGCTCTGACCAGCTCTGACCAGCTCTGACCAGCTCTGTGCTCCGACCAGCTCCGACCAGCTCTGACCAGCTCCGACCAGCTCTGACCAGCTCTGACCAGCTCTGTGCTCTGACCAGCTCCGACCAGCTCTGACCAGCTCCGACCAGCTCTGACCAGCTCTGACCAGCTCTGACCAGCTCTGTGCTCCGACCAGCTCCGACCAGCTCTGACCAGCTCCGACCAGCTCCGACCAGCTCTGACCAGCTCTGACCAGCTCTGCTGGTTTGTCTACGAACCGCCGCTTCACTTCCGCTCGGCTACGTTTCCCTGAGGACGAACCACAACATGTGGTCAGAACAATACACCGACTTTAGTTATTCTAGTATCTTCTTCTCGTTAGCAACATCCCGCTTAAACAATACATCCAATTCTTTAGACTCCGAGAAAAGTTCCAAACACGCGACACTGGAGGAGCTGAGAGGGCGGATCCACTCGCTTCACGTTGATCCAGAAGAAGCTTCAACCTGAGGCGTTGGAAGTCGATCAGGGATCTGATTTGTTCAGAAACGGAGGTCGGTGGTTTGGTGAACGCAGAGTCTGTGGAGAAGCAAAGATATTCAGAGAGCAGAGAGAAAGTTGAGTTGGGCTCACTCAGAGTGAAATGATCTGCGAGAGACTTTCTGAACTTTGTGAACTTTTTCTTCCCTGCTGTCCTTTATAGGGACTGAGCTTCTTCCCGTCTTTACTCGTCTTCCCCGTCCTCACTAGTTCCACCAGTTCTCTTCTGTCTTTCAGTCGAGTCTGTTCATCTTCATCTCCCCTGTGATTCGTCGAGTCTCCTTCTCCAGGAGCCGCAGGCCTGTGTATTGATCAGACGGTGTTTACTGCACATTAACCTTCCTCGTCTGGAGTCTGGAGTCTTATAACCTCCACAACAGGGACTTAGTCCTGGACGGTGGGACTATATACATATATATACATATACATATACACACACACATATATATATATGTGTGTGTGTGTATATATATATATATATATATATATATATATACGTGTGTGTGCCTAGACTTTAATGTAACTATTTTCTTGACACATTTTGAAGGCCGTAGTAGTTTGTTCAATATCGGAGACGATCACAGTACACAATAACTTGTAAATGTTAGGTTATATTTTACAGTCTCGTGAAGTGTAACATTGTATAAAACAACCTCGAACAGTGTTTGAAGGTGCAGTTGTTAAAAATAAAGGTCAAAGTCAAAAAAACTAAAACCACATGAACACACTGAATGTTAACATCTGATGTACATGCAGATGAGTTAAATAAACATGTAGATAAAGTGGAGATTTAAAAAGTCAAAGAAAAATTTGAAAAAAAGATTAAATTGATCAAAAGTTCAAATCAGTGACCTGACCTGTGATAATCCATTAGCTTTCACAGTAACTCAACAGTTTCCTGTTGTTCTGCCGCGTCTGCTGTAATCCAATTATAAAATGAGCTCAACTATTTCATCAAACTTAATAATCATCATCATCATCATCATCATCATCATCGCTGGTAGCACTTCATGTTCCAGCCAAGATTCTGGATCCTGGGGGCAAAACGCGATTATTGGAGAATGTCAAGCGAAGCCTGGTCTGAAACAACACGATGAGCTGCTCCACTTGGCTGGAATCACATGAGCGCAGCAGGAACAACTGATTATAAAAGCAGAAATGAACTTTTAATGAAGGGAAATGGAACTTTTTTTATTTGCTTGACGTCGGTTTCGCAGCATCGGGGCGATTGTGAGTCTGGGACAGAAACACTTCTGAAACTTCATGGAATAATAACCACTCATCTTGTGTTTGTCACATTTCTGTTTGTGAGACTAGTTCCTCGTGTTCACCTCTGTGTGATTTTATAATAAAGTAATAAAAAAGAAGACTATGATGCAAAGGCAGCGGGATGATGAGGCAACACATCAAAGTTTCTGACTGTCTCTGTCTTTGTGTTCAGATCTTTTATCCTATACGTCCTCGTACAGTACGAGCGTCTCTGAGCGAAGCAGAGTTTGATGCTCTGCCTCTTTCTTTCTTTAATAGATGAATATTTTGAATATTATTCTTTGTTGCAGAAGTTAAGGTGCAGCCTTTAGTGAGACGCAGGTCGACGTCTGCAGGGTTCGGTCCTGAGAGTGGTTATGAAACTCAAGTGTGTGTCTTCTGTGTCCTGACCAGCAGAGGGCGACTCTATGAGAACGTGACTCTTCTTCTCACTTGATTCAAAACGTCAGTAAAACATTTTCCTGAGGAGTTTTTGGTTCAATCTTTAGTTTCAAGTCCTGTTCAACACATGATGTTCGTTTTGTACATTATGGTTCATTTACAGTCACCGGATGTGTTTGGGGCGTGGACACAGAGTGATTGACAGCTGGGACGCCAGTAGGCGCAGTAGAAAGAGGTTGAAAACAGTGTTGTTGTGTAATTATCTTTTATCTGTGACAATGGCTCCTGACGTGGTGACGTTCTCCTTGAATCTGGAGTTTATATGAATATACAGGAAGTGTGAATATGTCTAATAATCCCAGAATCCTCCTCTGTTCGCTCCCTTTAGTCCCTCATTATGTAATTTCTGTAATAATTTTAAAAATGATCTGTTCAAATGAGGCTTTTCACTGCCTGAAGTGTTTCGCTCCGTCTTCGTCCCACAAGAGTTCCAGGATGATGATGATGATGATGAAGTCCGGCGGCTTTTTATTCATATTTTTGTTTGTTTTCGTGATTTGACGGCACTTTGGCAGAAATAGTTGTGAGATCGCTGCAGCGAGACGGTTCCCTCCAGAGAAACGTCTCTCAACTTCGGCTGCGAGTTAATTAACGACACTTGATGTATTCATTCAGAAATACACGTTGAGATTAAAACACACTGTCAGACTGTTAATCCACTGTGTGTTTTCCACTTCCTGTCGGTGACATCACAGTTATGACCGTTCCCCCGGTAACAGGTCGTCCATTGTGAACGTGAGCAGGTGGTGGCGTCTGATTGGACCACGTTGGGATCAGTCGGAGACTTTTTTACAGTGCAGTCTCAGTGCTGCTGTATGAATCACCTTTGAGAACTCATTTTGACGGGAAATAAATAACCAGTGTCAAAATATTTTTCTACTTTTTCACATATTGTTGGGTGTTTTTTCTCCCTCCTCCATAACCAAGCGTTTCTCTGCTGCTCTGCGAACAGAGATAATGAATAATTGAATCCCCGCGGGTCTGCACCGCGGAGAGGGGGATATATTAAGTGTCAGATGGATATTAATGTTAATAATGTTAAGTGTATTTGAATGCAATAGGTTCGGTGACAACGTAATCCCCCGTAAATTTATTACACAAACACGCAGCACACACAAATATGAGCCGCCTGGAATCAGCTGCTCGCTCAGTGAATCTGCAGCACATTGGTTTGTGACGGATGGTTTTTCTTTTCTTCAGCGTTTACCGCTGCGATATTAATCATGATCCACGTTCACTGCTCCTGTAATGTCTCTGTGAACCCTGTGACATTTATTCAAACAATAACTCTGATAAACAACGATAACTCCTGTAAATATCCACGATGTCGGACGTAGCTTGTTAGCATCTGGTCGGCTAGATTGCCCTTATATTGTAAATATAGTATATAATGTATAGTAAACTGAAATGGTTTCACACATCCTGTCTTATTGACATGATGATGAAGAAGAATGACATCATCAGCTCAGGAGCGAGGTTGTTTAGATCAGATGAAGATTTGACAGAAGCATCACTTGTTCTCTGAGTGGAACATGACGATATCTACAGGCTCGCTGGGAATCTTCTGCAGATCTTCACCCGGACATTTTCCGTCCGGAGCAACATCTGTAGACATTTGTGTTCAGATTCACAGTCGCTGCAGGTGAAACACCGTTTCTTTCATCTGAGGATCACGAACACTGGAGGAATCTTTGTGCTCGGTT
>NC_061516.1:27477500-27495000 GCF_022379125.1 Scophthalmus maximus | reverse complement strand
AGGGGGGAGTGGCCTGGCAGAGCATTGGTCTGTTTCCAAAGGGGAGGGGAACTTGCATTTTTCGGCAAAAGATTATTCATCGAGGCTTTTGTTCCAAGTTCCTGTCCCTTTAATATCATTTCCATATCTTAACATTTAGGTAACCTTGAGACCGGCTGCGACAGCAGAGGGGAACCTCGTGTTGTTCACGTCTGCACCAAGGCTCACAGTAGATACGCCTCGGAAAAATGTGCATCATTTGGTCTTTTAACCAAGTTTTTACTATGTCAGCTCAGAGGAAATATGGCGAATTACTGTTTATGTCCAGTTCATGACTTACAGTGTCACACTGTATCCGAGGAATTGTTTCCTTTCAAATGAGAACATGGCTCTGGGGTTCGTCCACTCGTTTGAAACGCAGGATTCTCCCGGGAACGACGCTCAGGAGTCAACATATTCTCATCAAAGCAGCTCACAGACACACGGAGAGCGTTTCAGTGTATCAGACTGTCTCACCCTGATCTGTTGGCAGATTATACCGTTTTTTTTGTTTTTTTTTCAGAAGTAGAAAGTCGTCCACTGCGGCTCAAAGTGGAGCTCATCTCTAATAACATCCAGAGAGAAGCTGGCACCAGCGCTACAGTCTAATTTATTATTTGCAGACTGGAAAATGCAGAAGCCAAACCAACACGAATGGCAACAAATTACAACAAATAAATTACATTGATCCAACAGGAAAGAAAGAAAAAAATGAAGTATTTAATAGAATTATTCCGCTCTTATTGCCCAGACACATTCTGAAATCCCTCCTTGTTGCTTGGGTTTGAAACTGTATAATGTGAATTCAGCTTCTCTTCCAATTTTCCAAAGTTGTAGGATAAAATCTTTTTGCTATTGACAAACCACATTTTACCTGAACATTAAAGCTCCTGGGCACCAACCTGGAGTGTGTATATCCTCCTGAAACACCGACTCCTACACTTCAGCTCACTTTACAAAAATCCCATTAGCTTGTGCATGAGCCACAGTAATCACGTTCAATAGCAGGTTATTATATTCCATGTGTTATGGAGGCGGCATGAGATGTTTTCAATTATACAACAAGGCTTTATTAACTCATCAGTGGATGAAAGAATAAGCCCCACAGATTTATTTTGTTGAGATGGAAATAACATTTTCTGTGGAAACTGAAAACTTCAGGCTTACACATTTTAATTTTTTATATTTATAGCGTTTTCAGTGGACGAAAAATTAAGTTAAAAAACGAATCAAATTTAAAAAAAAACAGTCCCCTTATGGAATCACATTCAAATATGCTACACTTGTATTTTTCTTGGATCCGCACTCACACCCTTGGAAAGACCCGAGCTGGAAAAGACCCGAGCTCCCCTGAAAGCACCGTGAGATGTTCAGGTGTAATCTCTGAAACTTCATCCACTTTTTGTTTCAGGTTACAGACATTTATTTAATTTTTTTAATAACAAAGTTCACGAAATCAATGATAGGTAATGAATATGTCCGTGTGTGTTTTGGCTGATTTGAAATTAATTTCGATCTCCTCTAAATAACACAATGCTGTGTCAGTTCCTGCTTTGACCATCCGTGCGTGGGGGCGCTGTGTCGACGCCCCCTCTTGAACGTCTCTTTAGCTCAGTTAGCTCCGCCGCTAATTGTTTGAATGCTAACTAGTTGAAATAGAAAACAAACAGAGGTTTATTTAGTGATGTTCAACCAAAAGAGCCGAGGACGGATTCAGTTTCACGGGACAAAGTGGAGAGAACAGTAAGTGCAGCTACTGCTAGCGTCCTGCTAGCTTCCTGCTAGCTTCCTGCTAGCGTCCTGCTAGCGTCCTGCTAGCTTCCTGCTAGCTTACTGCTAGCGTCCTGCTAGCTTCCTGCTAGCTTACTGCTAGCGTCCTGCTAGCGTCCTGCTAGCTTCCTGCTAGCTTACTGCTAGCGTCCTGCTAGCTTCCTGCTAGCTTACTGCTAGCGTCCTTCTAGCGTCCTGCTAGCTTCCTGCTAGCTTACTGCTAGCGTCCTGCTAGCTTCCTGCTAGCTTCCCTCCGCCGCTAGTGGCTGCTGCTGCTCGCGGTGTCGCTCCGAGGCTTCGCCGGCAGACAGCACCGTGAACCCGGCCACGCGTCGCTACCTTCCACCTGGACCACGAAGAAACTGAGTGAGTGAAAAAAAAACAAGAATATTTGTCTGTTCACCAAACATGTGAAGTTCGTATGTAGGCTGCAGTGCGCATGCTCAGTGACAGGGGCCGCTGGAGGACTCGTCAATATTGATGGGCTCCAACTAACGATTCATTTCATAATCGATTCATCTGTCCATTATTTTTTGGATTAGTTGTTTGGTTCATAGAATGGTGGAAAATGTCGATCGTGTTTCACCGAAACCTCGACATGATGTTTTGTTTTGTTCAAACACCAAAGATCTTCAGTTTACTGTCACAGAGGAGCAGAGAAACAGAACATATTCACATGGAAGAAGCTGAAATCAGAGAATTATGACTTTTTTATCCATAAAAACTACTTGAACCGATTAATCGATTATCAAAATAGTTGGTAATTAATTTAGTAGTGGATTACTAATCGATTAACTGTTGCCGCTCTAAGATATTTTGAATAAGTTGGATGACGTCAGCAGTTTGAAGTCGTTGTCCTCTGATTTCTAAACCAAACTGTCTTCAAGGAAGTTTGTTTTCTCACACTTCATCTCCTCCGTCAGCCAAAAAACTGAAGTCTTCATATCTCTCAGACTTACATCTAATATTTTTCTTTTCCATAAACTGTCTTGGGTGTGCGTCTTCTATCGCTTTGCCTTGAGTAACAGTTTGTCAGAGCGCAGGAGGAGGATGATACTGTATATATCTGTCACCACAGAGATAACTGGATGTGTACGTTGATTGAGATGTAATATATTTCCTTATGAAACATTTCCCTGTAAGGTGAGGAGCCAGGTGTCTCTTTAACTCACACACTCACTCTCGTCGTCGCGGAGGCAATTACAGCGACACTGAGAGTGAGACGAGTGGAGCGCACAGTGAAACGGATGTGACAAGTCTGAATAAACTGCAGCACTTAGGAGCTTGTATGTGAGGTTGCTGATGATTATGCGAGCAGTTATGCTTCCGGCTTCCGTTCTCATCCTCCAGTCCAGACGCGTGACGTGAGACGTGGACAGAGAGGAGGAGAGTTGAGCAGAGAGGCAGGAAGCTGTTTATTCTATAACTAAAGAGTGAGCGAGGGGAAGTTCATTCACAAAACACAAGGGCAGACAAAGGGCAACTTAACTAAGACAGAGACACACAAGGGAGGGTGAACCAAAGGATTCATAAACGATAAACCCACAAGTTCTTTAGTCCAGTAAGTTCACATTGGCAGGCAAAGTTACTGAAAATGTGTGGAGCAACATTCACGTAGGTCCGGTGCATGTCTGAAAGCAGCTTCTGTTATGTTGTGTAAAACAGTTTTAGTATCTGTATGAAACTCTGGTGGGACAAACATATAGTGTACGACGTGGGCTGGCTGCGCTCCATCCTTCTGATTCTTTATGTTTTCATTTTCAATCCAACATGGTTGAGAGCACGGTTCCTCTCTGACCTCACAGTCCACGATAATGTTCCTGCAGGTGAAGACAAACGTTCTTTCCTCTCTTCTACGTGCTGTTTTTGTATCTTCCCCACATGAGCCATAAAACACACGGTAACTGCCTGATTCGTACGAGAAGCCTCCGCTCGAGGAAGAGCGAGACTTTTTCAGATGTTTGTGGTTAATGTGACGATGAATTCGATGCATTTTGAGGCTCAAAGGAAAAGTGAATCACCAACGAGGCGCTGGGACCTTAAACACCTGATCCATCAGCGCCGGGGCAGAGAAGTGAGGTTTGTCCTCGTCTCTTTAAACTCTCGCTCTCACTTTCCCCAAATATACTGTACAGTAAATCACAAAAACTGCTGTTGCATCCACACGGAACACGGCGAGGTCGAGGTGACGGGCGGCGGCGGAGACGGAGTGCGTCAAAGAGCCTTTATCTCTGCTCATCTCTGGGGAGCCATACGTGGAATAAAGGTGATTAGAGCTGAGGAACGAGGTTCACAGAGTTTCTCTTCTCTCGTGACTCTTTGTCTCTTTGCGTTTACAGTCACAGTCACAGTTACAGTAAATAACTGGGTTATGTCAGTTCTCCCCGTATGCATTAGCAGGGAAGAATGTGAAGAGTGACGGGAGTAACTCTGCCTCCGATACAGTAGGTTGCGCTCTGCCAACGTACAACTTGTCGGAATAAGACTTTTTCCAACAACTTGGAAAGCGGAGGAGAACATGGACGACTTTTCAGCGCTGTACATTTCTTACGTTCTCAACGCCTCAGTAACCCTACGTGGCCGTGGCGACGTCCTCGGGTTTAAAGGTGAAGCTTCGTGTTGTTGCTGTTGTTTTTTTGGCGTGGTGGCTTCCTGCGAGTGTGGAGGGGCAGTTATAACCTACGGAGCATGTGCGGACCCGTAACCCGACGGAGTTATCTAGGTCTGTAAACGGGGGGAGGTGTTTACATGCCGTTTTAAGAAACCGGGGTATTGACTTAACCCGAATATGATCTGGTTTTTAAACTGCATGTTAACACACTGACAGACAATCTCTGTTCTCTTGCCGTCCTGTCGACGTGCAGCTGCAGCAGCGACTGTAGAAAACCTTCCCTGGTGGATTCATCCTGCCTCAGTTGCTCCGCTGCAAAAACCCTCGCAACAGCAAATTAAAGTGTTAAGTTCTAATTGAGTTCCAGTGTTATTGCGTAGTAACTCAAAATGAGAAACTTGTTTAATTTTTTAAGGATGCACAGTAAAAAAACAACAACCCCTTCTCTCCGAATGCTGAGTCCAGTTCATCACTTTGAAGGTTTCCAGGGATTTGTGTCCTCTGGTCCGCTGCTGCTGCTGTTGCAAGAAGGAAAACCTAATTTCCCCTGAGTGTCATTAACCAAGTGTGTTGTTACATCACATCCAGTACACAGATCAGTTCTGTTACAGTAACCTCAGTTATTAGATCAGGATCAGAGCATGAAGTTGGTGTCTCGTCCTCCTCGTCCTGGTCTTTGTCATCAGGTCAAGCGCTGTGACCTCTCTGGCTACAGAGGCTTTTACTTCCTGGTCAGTTTTGATGCTCACATGAAGGTGAAGAGAGTTGGTGATGTTCTCAGTCTGTTGATTGGTTGGTTGCTTTATCAGAAGGATTACATTAAACTTGGTGGAAATATTGACCATGGACCAAGAGAGAATCCATGAAATGTTGGTGAGGATCTGGACTAAGGGGGCGGAGCCAGGAGCTCGTACCACGGAGATTGGGAGTATCACTTTAACGAGGTCACGCCTCCTCCCTGACTCACACTGTTTATTATTTCCTGCTCTCTCTCGGCCTTCGGCCTCTCTCTCCTCCCTCCCCCCCACTAATTACCTTTGGTTTGTAAGTTGCATCATTAATTCGTTGGTAACGCTGCAGCGCTGACCACAATACCTGACGGTAATTCATAATTAACACATCGCACCGCGCACGGCAACAGACCGCAGAGTCAATCAGGCGGGACGTACACGAGCTCGGGTGAATAAAATGATGCACAATCATCTGTGACAGGAAGTGACATCAGCAGATATTCATATTCAAGTGACTTGACTGGAATCAGCTTTACCTCGCTTCACTAAACCTCAACACATCCAGAGGTCAGACAAGGTCACATGCTCTCTAGATCGTTCCTCTCTTCTTCCACCCTCCTTTTTTTGTTCCACATCTTTTTTCTTCTTGCTTTCCAAAGATGAAATCTCCCAACAGCTCTTTTATGAAGCAATGTTTTGATTTCAAGAACAACTTTGATTAATAACTCTGTTAAGTCATGGACGAGCTCAGCACGGGTCACTCTGCTTTGCCAAACTTGTGTGACTACAGAGTTTTTTTGTTCCTTGATGTCTATTCAGTCTCTGAACTTCTCTTTTCAGCTAAATACTGTTTTAATTGTTGTATCATTGACACACACACACACACACACACACACACACACACACACACACACGTGTTATGGAAACTTTGATGCAGTTGAATCAGAGAGACGGAGACCCTGGACTTCCAGAAGTATTTATTACAAGAGCTCAATATATTGGTTGGTTACACGGATCAACAGGTGGTCAGTGCATGGTGTCTCTCAGAATAATGTTGTCATCAAACAGACAGAATATCCGTCTCCATAGAAACGCTGAGTCTCTGTCTCAGTACATTCAGGACAAAGGACCGACCTCACAACCACACTCATCGTTCTCAGAGTCACAGGACCAGTGGTTTGAGTTATGGCTGCTCTCCGTTGAGAACAGTGTCTCTGTGCTCGGCGTCCTGACGGAGATGGAGCAGCAGTAATCGTTTGATTGTTGCGTTGGAAGCAGCTCATCCATCAGGCGCCGACGTGCTGCTGCTGGACAGTGAATGAGCTCTAATGTGGAGATGAGGTCAACTCTCAGTGGTTGCTTGTGTGTGTGTGTGTGTGTGTGTGTGTGTGTGTGTGTGTGTGTGTGTGTGTGTGTGTGTGTGTGTGGAGCGTTCGGAGGCTCGTGATGATACAGGACATTTGTCTTCATTGTGCAAAGAGACGTTAAAGGAAAAGTCAGAAGGTTTTTTTCTGGAAGAGTTTGAGCTTTTTGCTTGAATGGAACCGTGGTTGTGTCATAAATTACATTCAGATTCAAAATGTTCACGTTAGACTCTTTGTCGCTCATAGCTGCTGCAGCTCTTTAACAATGAATTGATACACAATACAGAGAAAATACTTTGAAGCTGTTTGTGTTTTTTATTACATTGTGAGGAATTCACAAAAAAACTTATCAAAAATAAGTTTGATGAAGCAGATGATTGTTGTGCAGATGAATGAACATTCAGTTTGTGTCGTGCTCCAGTGACCTGATGACCTGAAGAGTCTCTGGTACAGACGATGTCACACTCAATCATATCACTTCACAAATCAATTCACGTTACTTTAACCACATTGTGCTCTTTATATGTTCTGTACCAGAGCATTCAATGCATGATGAGTGTTTAATTAAATATGAATATTCTAAGTATTCGTCCGTTTACTTTCCTCCCGTTGATGAAGAAAGTCCCTGAGGAGACATTTCCTCAGATACTGACGCATCGTGATAACAATCACACCAAGTAGGACACAAACAGAGCCTCAGTATCTCGTTTCCACGATCATCTTGGGGAAGCTTAGCCTCCTCCTGATGTCAGACGATAAATATGTGATATGAAGACTGAATTAATATCAACGAGCAGGTATTTAAGAATCTGGACCTTTAATCATGTGGCACTGCCTCAGATAGAAGACATGATAACGTTAACGTAATCGACCGACTCGTGTGAGGTCATCAGAAGAACAGCTGGTCTGGGACGGTCTCAGTGTTTCTGCTCTGACAGAAGAAGCAGTGAACGATATTTACTGTTCTGTTTCCAGAAAAATCACAGAAAAACATTTTTGGAAGTGAAAATAACCAAGTGCATTATTTATCATCACTTAGTTTGTGGGCCTGTCAGTGTGAAGTGCTGCTGCGTCTGGAGAGAATACTTTACAAAGTGACGGCAATTAGGAAGATCAGAATTTACATAATGACTCTCCAGCTTCACTATATTTCAGATTCATATCTTCACTTTGTTCCTGTCCTGTAAAGACCTTGATCAGTCCTTTGATACATCTTGTGATTCATTGTCTCACTTCGTTCTCACTCGGCGGCGGCGCTCTTCTCTGGTCGTGCAGCTGAGAGTCTGTCGTTGAGCCGAGCGCGACGCCAAAGGTCGGCGTCAGGTTCTTCTGCCTCCAAGAGCGAGAAGCTCTTCTTCTTCCCTCCCTGAAACAGATTACACCATAAATCAGCGGTTCCCGTTATAAACCAGCCACTAATCCAGCAGCCGGGAGGGAGGGAAGCTGTTTGTGTGGCTGTGAACACGCTCACATGGCTGCACTGTTTGTTTAGAGTGTGTGCGTGTGTGTGTGTGTGTGTGTGTGTGTGTGTGTGTGTGTGGTTCAGTCAGACGTCATCATTTATACTTTTTGTGAAATATTGTCAGTCGTCTCTAAGTCTGAGCTGTTTCGCAAATAACTCAATTTAGATTTTAGAATGAGGAAACTCAAATCAAACACTGACCCAGTTTGAGAGTCGTTCCAGAACGTTCCCCTGCTGCTGCTGCTGCTCGAAGTCTTCATGCTTTATGGTTTGGAAAAGATAAATGAAGGAGGTGACAGGTTCCTACCAGTTTGGAAAAATATGGAAAAACTAAACAGACGTGAATCCAAAGTTCTTAGAATACTAACGATCCGTCTCCAAACGTCACCATAGCGACACACTCTCTGTACCTGTCACGACTGTATCTACAGAGTCGTAGTTCACATGTGACCATGACGGGCGGAAGGCAAAGTAGTTCCCTGAGGTTTGGTCCGTTGGTTGTGATCTGGAGGCAGCGACTCGTCGTCATGGTGATGAGAAGTGACCATGTGATGAGGAGAACTCTGGCCCTGAAGCCTTTATGCATATGAAAAAGATTCAGATATAAAACATCTGCACACGTTGTTACGTTGTTAATGTGTGGAGATTAAATTTCCGATGTCCAGTCCTCAACACACGTCGGCTTCGTCGAATCAGCACATTTCACTTCTGTTCTGTGAAGCAGACCGGGGATAGTTGTTGCTCTCTGGTCTCCATAGAGATTGTTATTGTTTTCAATACTATATACAATATGGTTGTGATGATTATGAATGAGCACATCCATCTGCTTTTGAGAGAGAAAATCATTCTCAAGAGCAGTTTCACGTTATGAAGGAACATAAGTGTCCAGTGAAGCATAAACAGAATAAAAGTTACACTGATCGTGTTTCACTTTGTTCTACAAGAATCATAAACAATAGACGTGTTTTTGGTTTTGTCAATTATGAATAAAGCTCAGGAAACAAAGCAAATGAAAGTTTTAACTGAGAACCATGATCAGAGATTCTCCTGCTGTCGTTAGAGCAGCAGCTCTGATCCGACGTCCAGAGGAAACGCATCACAGTAAATTAAACTTTTTTTGTGGACATAATGTAATTACAATAAAATACAGCCTAATGTAATCCGATGACAGAATTTTAATAAAGCAATTAGAATTCGATCTCTGCAGACGAAACGTCCACCGTCCCCCAACAAGTCGGATTAATAACAGTCGCACTTATTAACTGTCTCGCTGCGGAGAATTAATATCTCGCTGACTGAGGAAGTTCTGTCACTGCGACACACCAGGAAGTAAAAACCTGAGAACAGACGAGAGAAACCGTTTCTAATGAAGCAGTGAGATTAAATCATGAAACAAAAGAGGCAAAATGAATATTCATCATCAGAACGTGATCACAGTAGGTGGATCAGTTGTTACTCGCATGATATGTGAAGAGTCATTTCAGAGGAACAACAGAGCGGCAGGGCCACGAGGCGTCCGTCCGGAGTTCGACTCTCGACGAGCCGGTGACCAACAGTGTCTTTCCCCACCTCTGCACACAATGTTCTGGAAGTCAGTTTTGTATTTGCTGTAATCCTGCGAACTAACAGACACACGAGCACAGATGAACAATCTAACTCTCTGGGCGGTTGTAGAGCCAACGTTAGCTTCACAGACGAGCTACATCCCCCATGTCACATTGTATGTTACAGAAAGTGACTGTCTCCGTCTGAACCTTTGACTGCTGAGATCTGAACTACATTCCTAGTTGTGGCTGGAATTTAACGTCACAGTTCCTTCAAGTCATCGATCCACAACCTGCAGCCACTTCCCCTTCATCTGACGAAGGCGGCGCTAGAGCCCGAGTGCTGCTGATGTGAACTGTATGTACAGTTATATAACAGTGATGATTCTCTGGAGGTTTCTCTTGTGCACCGTCATCATCATAATAACCATGTGAACAAAGAGCTGCACTGTGGTTAAAAACAGAAGAAGTGAGTCTGTATGTTGTCGAGCTCCAGCTGCTCCAGTGGAGCCGCAGGACGAACCAGGTGTGTTACTGTGACGTTCGCGCTGATGTAGGAACTAAAATACATCCACATCTCAACAAGAGTTCTCCCAAGTCCTGGATTAATGAGGGACGAGGGAAGCTGCAGTGTTTTGCAATGTTATTTTTAAATCTCTTAATATTAACATTTGGAGCTAGAATGTTTTTTGACATCTTCACATATTCCCCAGGGAATAACTCCTGGAATCGTGATCCTGTATTTATTAAGGGACTGATATCTGTGTGATATTAAATGTATGAGGGGCATCGACAGAGGGACATTGTAGTTCATATTTAATGTTTCTTTAATTCTATACTTTTGTAGAATGTGAATATCTGTAACAACTGAGTTGTTCCAAACTTTTGACCCGTAGCATGAACCTCCTTGACACTTTTTGAGTCATCTCATCTTTGAGGTTTAAGAACCGTTCGTTTCCAAACGTCACAATCTTCCACCTGCTTCCTATTGGTCGAGAGAACCGGTCAGACATAGTCCAGATGTTTTCCAGACGATTATTATCTTATCTTATCGTTTCCAGGCGCAGCAGTGATCATCTGTCATCCTGTTTCAGGGTTGTTGTTCTTCATTTTCTCTCTTTTTTCTATTTTTGGTTTCGAAAGCGTTGCTGCAGCAAGACGGGAGGGCGCCGTCTAAGGTCACTCGTATTCTCACACAAACACACACAAGCATACACACGCATACACACACACAAACACACGCATACACACACACGCACACAGACACACACACGCACACAGACACACACACACACATACATACACACACACACGCACGCACGCATACACACACGCATACACACACACACACACACACACACACAAGACACACACACACACACACACACATAAATCAGGCTCACAACCTCACGGGAGCCACGCACACACACGCTTCTACACACACACACAACTCACACTGATGATGGCTTCCTACGAGATTCACTGCGGCTGTAAAATGATCTTGTAAAATAGTGGTGGGGGCGTCGCTCTGGAGGGTTCATTAACTGACACACACACACACACACACACACACACACATAAAAGTGACCCCTGGAGGGAATTCATTCACTTTTTTTCTCCCTCTCACCTCATGAATGTTTATTTGCTTTCTGACTCATTAGCTCAGCATCTTTTCACGCTGCTGTAGCAGAGATCTTCTATGAACAAGAGATGGGCCACTACACACTCTCGGTGTTACTTGGGCTCAGAAGTGATGTCAAGACTAAAGCGTCATAAAAAGTTTTACCGTCTATTATTATATTAAGCTCCACTCCAACGTTACAGCTTTGAACAAAAGCTGCCAAAATGTGACTGGGAAGAAAAAGTCAGACTCGTGGACAATTAACAAACAAAATAATAAGATTCTCAGATGGTGAGAAACATCAAGTATATTATTTATTTTGGAAATAATGAGTTTGGAGATGTTTTGACATCTGTTGAAATATATATTTATATTTAGCAGCAGCAGCAACTGAGTCAAGTTGTCTTCACATTCAGGATATCAACATGTTTTTATTTGAAAGATAAAAGTAAAAATTTATGTTGTTTCCTTTTGTTTCACTTTTTTAAAGTAAATAAACGTTTTTTTAATGTCGATATTAATATATCATCATGATCGTCGCCCCCTGGTGTCCAGCTGCAGTACAGGTCATAAACCCCGCCCCCTCCATGTCATGTGAGGTCGTTCTTATCACTGATGATTGTTCACGTGTTTATGTTTCTTATCACTTTGCTTCTCATTAGTTATTTGATGATATAAAAACTGGTGCGAAACATCGTGACTGACAGCTAACAGTGAGTCGAGAGCCTGTCCATGGGTGGAGCCTCGATACTGTGGCTCCACCTCTCCATCACTTCTGCGCAGACGCTAAGAATGATGCCTTTTATTTTTGCGAAGTGGCTGTGACTTGATATTACTTCCTGTTATGTCACTGGAGGGGTTTGAATTATATATATATATATATATATATATATATAAAATAATAATCATTGAATGTATTCTGTGTGTGGTTGTTGTAGTTTTTCTGTGGTTTGTCGGAGCAGGAGCTGCCTGGTGCTGTCGCCTTGTTCCGCTGGGTTCATAGTCTCCTCCTGTACATTCATGTCAGCATATTCATAACTTGCAGTGAACCATCTGTGAACCGGGGCTGTGCCAGGACCGGCACCAGCCAAGTGAGATGTACTCTTATTTCCACACAAACACACACACGTGCTGCAGAAATATCACACAATCAGTAAAATGTAGTCGTCTCTTTCTTTAACAAGTATTTCCATTTCTGGCTAAAGGTCAAGGGAAAACTGAATTCATAGATTTTCTCTTGCGTGTCCTCTGCACAGTCTGTCTGTCTGTCTGTGTGTGTGTGTGTGTGTGTGTGTGTGTGTGTGTGTGTGTGTGTGTGTGTGTGTGTGTGTGTGTGTGTGTGTGTGTGTGAGAGTGTTTTTGTAAAAAAATATTTTCCTCTGAGTCCCTGATGCGGAGAGGACAAGACGAAACCTCATGTGAAGTCCAAAGAGCAGATATACGATGAGTGAACCTTTATTTGATTCACAAAGGAGAAAGGAAACGTCCCAGCAGAGACGATTGGGACGCGGCCACTGAACAATGTACGGATTTATTAAAGTGGGATTCAGCAATTTGTTCCCATCACAGAGAAATAAAGCAAAGCAGAAGTGACAGTCAGGCTTTGACAGCTCTGAGGGAGGGAGGGAGGGGGAGGAGGGGGGAGGGTGAGAGAGAGGAAAGACGTAGAGGAATAGAAGAGAGATGGAGGAGGAGAGTAAAGATGGTTTCACCTGCTGAGACAGAAACTCACATCTTTCACCAGAGAATTATATAAATATATGTTTGATAAGTTGTTGCTGTGTGCAGCTCTCTAACACACTGTCGCTCTCTCTCTCACACTCACACACCGTCACCGGCAGCACCAGGAGAAACCCAAAGTTTTCAACGTCCTAAGGAGTCAGAGGAAACTTGGTAGATAAAGATTTTTGTTTTGCAAGTCAGCGTATACGGTCCCAAATAATATTCCCACTGAGTTTGGTTAAAATCCATCCACTCATTATTGACACACACACACACACACACACACACACACACACACACACACACACACACACACACTTGAAAGAAACATGTGATTGTCATCACAGTGTAATGATGTCTTGTAAAAGAGAACAAGGCTGTTTGTGTGTTATTGTTCTCAGTCTCACGTCGCTTCTTTCTCTTCACCGTCACACACACACACACACACACACACACACACACACACACACACCTCTTTGTCACCGACTCTCACAAAAATAATGCAGACTTTTAACAAAGTACATTCATTCAACAGAAGATTTCATAATGATCGTTCTAAGAACAGCAACAAAACTTTTGTGTTTCTCACTAAAAAACTACTTCCTCCTGAACACGAATGTCGACGATGTGATATTTACTAATCTTTCACGTTTCATGAATGTCATATCAATATAAATGACTGGGATCAGGCTCAATTACCAGACAGCGTAGTAATGAGTCGGATGATTGGACTAATTTTCACTCCTGCGGCTCCATCGTCATCGTAACAGGCTGGAACTTCGTCTCATCGTACAGTAATGTGAAGCTACACTGATGCCCAAATACTTTAATATTTCATATTCAACTTGCAGTTCAGAGGTGCAGGCTCTGAAGGTCCCTGGTTCATGAGCTGTAGTGAAACGCCACACGGTTTATTTGTGTCTTGCTTTTCACGCTCTTCTCTCGCTCCTTCCTCTCGATCACCTTCAGCAGTGAGGAAGAAGTGGTGAGAGGAGGCGTGTCCTGTTCCCACTGATCTGTGCATGAAGGTCAAGCGGGACGTTGAGGAAACAAGCAATTTACAGCATACACAATTTTTACAGATTACACAAAAACTACAAAACCTAATTTCCATGAAACTGTGTGAGGGGGCGTGGCCTGAGGAAGTTGGGGCGGATCCAGGGATTGTTTTCCAGCTAATTTCACAAGGTGTGATCAGTTAGGTCAGTCTTGTTTGTTTGTTGTTGTACAAGTGTGTGTGTGTGTGTGTGTATGTGTGTGTGTGTGTGTGTGCCTGTCAGGAGGGGAGCGTGTTTAACAAATGACTGCCAGCCCGTGGACACGGGGGCCACGGACCTCTGTGAGGGAGTCGGCCAACAATAAATCTCAGAAATCAATATGACAGGGCCCGGGGGTAATCAGTACCAATGATTCTGAACTGGAATCAGTCCCTCGGGGAGAAGGATGATAAAATCCTCCGAGCTCGCAGACTGAAAAAACATCCCGAGGATGAAGGGTGGAGAGGAGGAAGAAGAAAGAGACAGAGAGAGGTGGAGGGGCAGAAAAAAATGAAAGAGAATATTGATGCTTTCATTTATTTTCCCAGAAACCCCTTCAGCAGGGTTGGACTCTTTGTTGTGCTTTCGCTATTGTTTGTGCTCTTTCCTGCTTCTCTCCCTCTCGACTTCATCACTCATTCTTCTGCCGTCCCTTCTCTTCTCTCTTTCTACTTTCAGCCTCTCACTCTTCCTCAGATCATATCGCAGTAAACATGTCTCACCCTCTCACTGGATATTTAAGAGTAATTGTACTGAATATGTGAAATATAATAATACACATGGGGCAGAGTCTGGTGACGACCGGACCTCCAGAGTCCGTTCACCAGGAGGCCAGAAACAAGATTGGGGCCAGACCAAAGCTAATGCTGCTAACGTAGCTCAGCGAGCACTTTAAACATAATACTGCCTTCATGTTCATGAGAGGAGTTCAGAATTAACGCCGGCCTCTTGTGGTGTTCACGACCTTGTACCTTCGGATTTGGAACCACCTTGTGGTTCCTGCTTACAAGACCTGTAACAACTGACCACAGCTGCTTTACAGACGTGTCAGTCGCTGCTGATGTGTCGGGACAAAGGAAGGTCCCCGTCCACACGGCCGACACGAGCACAGTTGTGGCAGATGAATCAAGTGAAAACATTGGTACCTGATTGTTCATCGTCACTCTTGGTTGTGGACGGTTCTTGTTCTGTATGTTCCATTCTTCTCGTCAGGCTGTTGGCAGCAGTAATTGGTTTTGGTTCCGTGTTCAGTGGCGGCAGGTCTCTGTGTTTTAACCACTCCCCCCTCCCTCCCTCTCCGGCTCCAGTGTGAAACGTCGGGGGCCTCTGTGGCTAAATGTCAACAAATAACATTTTGTCAGCGTTTTAAACATTTATCTGCCTGCGAGTTTCTCCCCCCCCGCCCCCCGCCCCCCTCCCGTCCGGCTGCAGCTGCCCTGGTTCTCCCCTGGATGTATTTTAAACCCAGATAACACTCGCTGCAGCTGGAGCTACACACGCATTCGTTTCAAATAGCTTTTTTTTTGCTTCTTCTTCTTCTTCTTCTTCTTTATTTATTTTTTTCTCAGCAGATAAACGTTGGCATCCGAAATAACTGACATCCGTAGGAATGCAACCCCCTGAACGCGGAGCCATCAGGCCTCATCTCGGCTTCAGTGATACCAGAGGGTGAAGCGAGCTTGGCAGGCCTGGGAGAACCAGCTGAGCAGCATGTCTCCACATCACTCAGTACTCGCTGGTAAAACAGAAGAAACACAGAATATTTAAATTCGGTTTGAGGGATTTGAAAATGCTCTTTTGTCTTTGGCCCCTTCAATGACATCTATCCCATTTAATTCTGGAGATCGACAGGAGCGATCCCTCAGGATTCAGAGTGAATTACCTGTGGGGCTTTGTTTCAGTTCAAGATTCAGATCCAGTCTGTGACCTTTTACTGAAACTGTTTGTTGTTCTCGGACATTGAGTCTGGAAACAATATTCCAAAGACTACTGGAAACTACCTCAAATAACGACACACATGTAGCAGTTAGCACCATGGGGGAAGCAGTTACATGAATCAAAGGGTAACAACAGCAACAGTCAATAAAGGCAGCAGTGGAAGTTTGCAGTAGCATTAGCAGTTAGCTCGAACTAAAGCAGTTGCAGGCATCTGTAGCACTGAGCTCCTCTGGTATTAGGAGGTGGCGTGTGTTGAAGACGTGCTTACAACTCGTACTGTCGTCTCACCTGCAGACGAGCAGCGTCGAGCTCAAGTACCTGTCGACCTGCCGTCTGTCACCGCCACACCTGCACGCTTCAGAATATATTCCTCCTGCTGCAGCGTGAACAGATGCTGTCAGACAGGAAAATGCCACGTTGGATCAGAGGAGAACAGCAACATCTTAAAGGTCACTGAGGGAGGAGGAGGAGGAGGAGAAGGCTTGTCTCATCCATCGACACACTGTAACTTTCCCACAATGCTGTGCAGGGATTAAAACGGGATTGGGACTGTTGAATGGTGAAGGGAGATGCTGCTTTTGAAATAGAGAAGCTTCTCTTTTCACTCTGCTCACTCTCCACTCACATCTCTTTTCTTCCCACAGCTTCTCCGCTCGTCCTTTTTTTCCCTCCCATTGTCTTTCAGCTCCTTGTTTTCATCTTTCCCTTCCGTCATCTCTCTCACCTCTGTCGGTTTATCTCTTTGGGCTGATCAGCAGGCGCAAACTGCCAGCGGATGCTGACTCATGAGCCTGTGAGTCTGTTAGTGGCTGAGAAGCTTGAAGAGCTTCAAGGTTAATCTTTTGTCAAATCTTTGTTCAACCTTTTGCTTTGGCACAGAAGTCCCTGTAGTCACTGTGCTGCTGTCGAGCTTTGTCCTCGGAGGCCGAGGAATCAGTCCTGAGGATTTTAACTACTAGTCTGTGTTTAAACTCAGCTTACCTTTGTTCAGAAGTGATCAACAGAGGCAGTACAGCGATTACATTCACATATTTAATTAGCACTGGCTTCACTGTGATAGTTAAAGTTCTCCTCCACTCAAAAAAGAGTTGTTCTTCTGTCACTGTCCTCAAACATGTCTGACATCGACTACAGCGACTTGTATCTGGTGTCTTCACATTCCCCTCCATTTGAAATTCAAACGAATCCTGTTCAAGCTAGATTTGGTATGTCACAAATACAGAAAACCAATCGTTGTCCAATATGCAAATGTGAGGCAAAGAAACCTCCAGTGTGGCAGAGGCAGCGAATCATGAGAGAACGACAGGTGTGTCAGCAGACAGTTAGCGTTAGCAGTTAGCAGTTAGCTTCATGAGAGGACGACAGGCGTGTCAGCAGACAATTAGCATTAGCAGTTAGCATCATGAGAGGATGACAGGTGTGTCAGCAGACAGTTAGCATTAGCATTTAGCATCATGAGAGGACGGCAGGTGTGTCAGCAGACAGTTAGCATTAGCAGTTAGCATCATGAGAGGACAGCAGGTGTGTCAGCAGACAGTTAGCATTAGCAGTTAGCATCATGAGAGGACAGCAGGTTGTCAGCAGACAGTAGCATTAGCAGTTTGTGGTGTTGCCTCTAACCATCTTGTTGATCACATTCTTCCACCGGTCAACCTAGTGCGAACACCTGTGGTGGGCGGGGC
>NC_061516.1:27402500-27472500 GCF_022379125.1 Scophthalmus maximus | reverse complement strand
TCAGAATGGTGCTGGCCACTGGCTTCCATACGACATCATCATTTCCAAAGACATGAGGAGAGACACAGTAAAAAGATACAGAAGTTGAGATCGACAGCAGACGGACCGTCTCACGTGTCCTCGTCCTCCTCAACATTTAAAAGCTCAAGTTTAATCCTCTGAACCAGATTCTTCAATCTGTAGAACTCCTGCTCTGTGAAGCCTCCTTCACCTCTAAAGTTCATCTGAGCTCTCATTGAGACTAATAACACTTGTTTGTCCCCAGAATGCTCTTCAAACTTTACATTTTTGTGGTGTTTGAGAGAGAGAGAGAGAAAGAGAGAGAGAGAGAGATGGAGGGAGAGAGAGAGAGTGAGGGAGAGAGAGAGAGAGAGAGAGAGATGGAGGGAGGGAGAGAGATTGATTTTGATTTTTAAAACACAACGTTTATTAAGATTCACCAGAGAACATCACGTCCTCTACAAATGAAATGTAAAAAAAACAAACAAAATAAGAGAAAAGCAGAATGAATCAGGTCATAAACACAGAGTGAGAGATGAGTTCTCCTCCGTCACTGAACACAGACGTGGTGAAACATCACTGATTCAAAAACTCTTGCATGTCGTTCATCAGAGAGGAACCTGAAGTCCACCCTCACTCTGACTCTCACCAGAGACACTACATGTGTGTCAGCTCGTGTCAGGACACATTTCATATCTTGTCCTTCTGCTTTTATAAATCGACAACTTGGCCTGACCAACCACAAGAGAGAGAGAGAGAGTGTGACAGAGAGAGAGAGAGGGAGAGAGAGAGAGAGATGGAGGGAGGGAGGGAGAGAGAGAGAGAGCTGGGGGGTGACCTAGATACTTGGCGATGGGAGAGAGAGAAATGAGGTTTAGATGAAAACTGAGGATTAGAAACAAAGATGTGAATCTGCAGAAAGAGAGGAGGAGGAGGAGGAAACAGTGAATGAGATGAGATACAGAAAGTGAAGAGAGTCAGTGAACATCAGTTGAGACGAGAACAAACAACAAGTTTTCATCTCCTTTCTAATGTTTCTTCTTTCATCAGTCCTCCCTCCTCTTTCTTCCACTCACACAGTTTTCATTATTCTCACAGACACAAACATCTGAAACAGTGAAGTGTGAAATATATGCAGCCCAAGTTTTCATTTGTTTCCGTGGCCTTTGTTCCTCTCGCCGTGATTAATAAAGTCAGTCGACGGCTAAAATGAGAATTAAAAGATAATCTGGTGGAGTTGAGACTGTGAACTCGTCCGACAGCTTCACTTCTTTATGTGCCACAGAGAAAAGAAACTACCAAGTCTAAATATAAAAAGAAAGATGTGATGTCAGGCGCCCGTCAGGTGCGATGACCTCACCTCCTCCTGAAAAAGCCTCGAGCGAGTCGGTTCACTGCAGCTCGGTCGGTTGGTTTCTCTCAGGATATCTGCAGCGTTCAGAGTTTCGTGTGCGTCGTCAGCGGAAGAGTCCAGGTTTTACTTCTTTTCTCTTTTTTTAGCTTTGGGTTAAACAATCATGCGTCAGTAAGAATCACATCGTCCTCGAGTGGTTTGTTTCTATCCGTCGTGAGTCTGTTGACCAGGGGATGTTTTGACCCTCATCTGACCTGCAGCTAACCGCTAACGCTAACAGCTGCACACACGCAGACACCAGCACCTTTGTTACTTTGATCACCACAGAACTGAGTCTGGATCAAAAGACAAACTGCTCATTTTGCAGACTAGCTCAGGTTTGAGATTTCGGGCTACTTCTCAAAATCCTGAAAGCTCAGAATGTTAGCAGATCACAATGAAACGTACTGTGGGCACGTCCATCAGTAATTATTTCTGCCTCCCTCACTGAACCCCCTCACAGCCCCATGTCAACACTTAGACTTTGTCAGGTAGTATTGAACGTCATGGCTGAACTATCATAGAGTTACTGTTGTGGTGAAGGATGATGCGACATATTGTTACTGAAAAGTGGAAAATGATAGTTATTTTAGCACAATAGTGGTGAAAAGGCTGAAATAACAGATTCTCTTCCTCCTGTGGCTCCAGTGTTTATCCACTTGTCTCTATGTTCTGTGAACATAGTGGGTTTCACTTCACTGATCATCACTCATACTCTTCTCACGGTCTCATATTCAAAGTGTTTTCACGAGTTGCCGTTGAGTAAAAGCTGCTGATTCACCTACATTTTTTAAACGTCCATATGCTACGTGGCTCCACTCGGCTGAGCCGCTCGCTCCTCTCACACTGTCTTTACTCCCCGAGCTGAAGGCGGATCATTAAAGACTCGATCAGGAGCGTCACCACCTTCAATAACGCTCTGACTCTGGATGAAACTCTCACACACTCAGATATCAGATCCAGGAGTTATTCCCTTGGGAATCTGTGGGAATATCAAACAACACGCTTCTTTGCTTCATCTCTTTCATGAATGTGATTAAAAAAAGATATGGATTTGCCCCAAACTGTTATGGATTCTCTCTTGGTCTGTGGTCTGCTGGGGAGGAAGCAGCAAGAAGAGAGACGCTGGTCGACTGGACAGACTGGGGAGGAGAGCTGGCTCAGTGGTGGGCACAGAGCTGGACTCTCTGGTGACAGTGGCAGACAGAAGGACCCTGGACAAACTGCTGTCCATACTGGACAACACCTTCACCAGGCAGAGGAGTGTTGTCCCAGTCCAGCTCCACCAACAGTCCCCCGGCCATCCGACTGTACAACAGCTCCTGGTCAAGGCAGGGAGGACAATAGAAAAGGACTATTTATTTCAACCTTCATTTGCACATTTTCCCCTTGTGCACTGTAGTAATAAGCTAGTTTTATTTATAGTTAGTTTAATATTTAATTTAATTTTGAATTTTTATTTTTGTAGGATTGATGTATGTTTGTTGTATGTATGTTTGTAAATGCTGCTGGATGCCTGATTTTCCCTTGGGATAAATAAAGTATCTACTACTACTACTACTACTACTACTGGTCCATGTTCCATCCTCCTGTTCAGTCAGTCATTCAGACAGACAGACTGATACAGACAGACAGACAGATACAGACAGACTGATACAGACAGATACAGACAGACAGACAGACTGATACAGACAGACAGACAGATACAGACAGACACAGACAGACTGATACAGACAGACAGACTGATACAGACAGACAGATACAGACAGACACAGACAGACTGATACAGACAGACAGACTGATACAGACAGACACAGACAGACTGATACAGACAGACAGACTGATACAGACAGACAGATACAGACAGACACAGACAGACTGATACAGACAGACAGACTGATACAGACAGACTGATACAGACAGACAGACAGACAGATACAGACAGACTGATACAGACAGACAGACAGACTGATACAGACTGATACAGTCAGTCAGACAGACTGATACAGACAGACAGACTGATACAGACAGACAGACAGACTGATACAGTCAGTCAGACAGACTGATACAGACAGACAGACTGATACAGACAGACAGACTGATACAGACAGACAAACAGACAGACTGATACAGACAGACTGATACAGTCAGTCAGACAGCCAGACAGACTGATACAGACAGACTGATACAGACAGACAGACTGATACAGTCAGTCAGACAGACAGACTGATACAGTCAGACAGACAGACAGACAGACTGATACAGACAGACTGATACAGACAGACTGATACAGACAGACAGACTGATACAGTCAGTCAGACAGACAGACTGATACAGTCAGACAGACAGACAGACATACAGTGAGTCAGACAGACAGACAGTCAGACTGATAGTCAGACAGACAGACATACATACATACAGTCAGACTGATAGTCAGACAGGCAGACAGACAGACAGTGAGTCAGACAGACAGACAAACAGTCAGACTGATAGTCAGACAGACAGACAGGGAGTCAGACAGACAGACAGACAGACAGGTTTGTTCATTTCTGATGGATCTGTGACATCATTCATCTGCGTCAGACTCAACCAGTTATTGATCTTATCGATCGTCTGTTCCAGCTCCACTTCACGACACGCTGTTTTATTACAGCAGATGTTTTCATATTCACATGTAGTCTGAGCAGTCAAATCACTGGATGTGATAATGTTTTTAACAAAGTTCTGTGTGAAGTTTCGGAAGTCAGGGAAATGCTGAAGTCGGCGCTCGCTGGTCTCCGCAGCTCATCTATTATCTAATGACATAAGAAGCTGCATCTCATATCACAGAATATTACTGAATCACTTGTGTTATTTTCTCTCCAGTGGACAGAACTGAGGTCCCCAGGGAACCAGACTGTTCTGTTGTTGTTGTTGTTGTTGTTTAATAAAAGTATAATTTAATAAATATAACGGTGACGATCCAGCCGCCGGCTGCAACGTGGGCAAACGGTGATCTAAGGTGAAAACAGAACCAAAGTCCAAACGGCAGCAGAAGCTGGAACGAGCGCTCGGAGAGATGAAACTCCAGAGCTCGGCAGAACTTCACGTGAAAGATCTAGTTTTTGGAGGAATTCTGCTGATCCAATTCCCTCGGTATCGTCTCGGTTCGGCTCTTTTCTCTCCATAATGAAAGCGATGATGATGATGTGGGAGACGTGTGCGCTGATCCCACATCATCATCTCCTCCCTGATTGGACGAACATGGTCGTCACCTCCTCACTTGCTGACCGTGTCCTTCTCCCTCCTCCTCTCAGGTGGTTAGACGAATCCCCCGGACCCCGTCAGAACCTCCGGATCAGCACACTCACACTCTGAGGTAAGTGTGTGTGTGTTTTACATTTAAAACGTCTGATTCGTCGCCTCAGTTGAAGACATTTGGAAAACGTTGCTCTAACAGGAAGAACTGGTGCATTTGTTGGGGGACGACTTTCAGCAGTGGATATTTATTGATTTTTCTGGATTCACACATCTCTGTGAATTCTCTCGCCTGTTCATTACCACTCCGACTCGTTCGTCCAGCAGGACTGACTGGATCATTTAGGGTCCGAGGACAAAGACGTGGGACAAGTTTGTCTGTGATTCCTTATTATCTCTTGTCATACTCAGTCGAGGAATCTGGCTCATTTTGACAAAACCCTTTCTTGTGTTTAAATTCATATTCACTCATTCACTCGTGTCCCAAACTGTAGATGTTTTAGTTTCAGATGAGCTGCAAATAATAACACAAAAATAATAATATTTATAGTATATATATACTATATATATTTATTTCTTTAAAGGGTTATTTTTCCCAAAAACTTCGAAAAATGTTTCTCTCCAGGAATGAAACATTGACGATCCACTCCTACACTTACTGTTTCCCTGACGTGTGTGTGTGTGTGTGTGTGTGTGTTACAGTGTGTGTGTTACAGTTTGTGTGCATGTGCACGTGCACATCTTTAGCTCTTCCAGGATGTCGTCTGAACGCCGAGCGCTCCGCGTATTCCTGCAACAACCTGCTTCTTATTTCATCAGTTTCTAGACTTTTCTTAAAAGCAGTGAATATGTCGTTTTTCACCACCTTGGGATTATAAGTGCTCTGCTCCGAGTCGCCTCGGAGTCACTTGTCGAGGGAGGAAAAACTGTCAGCAGTGTGAAGGTCTGTCGTTAGCATGCTAAGGCTTCTGAGGAAGAAGAAGAGCGACGTTTCTGTGAGAAGGTGCAAGAGAAAAAAACATTCGGGAGAGAATCCAAAGAAAGAAAAGAAACGCTGGAAAATGAACCCAGACGTTTTAAAGACGGACAGATCGCGTCTCTGCCTGAGGTCACTGATTACCAGACGTAGAACCCCCACAGAAGAAGACTCATCCTCTCGCTGCCTGAATTAAAAGGTTAGGTGACATTTCTCTGACCTGTGAACTCGTCAGAACCCAGAACCAGACGCACAGAGGGCGTTTCCCTCAGGGCGTTGTTTTCTGAGGAGCTGGGGAATTCTTCCGAATCGTAACAGAGAAAGAAAAAAACCTGAAACCAACTATTTTTGCACTGATGTCAGAGAAGCATTAAACATTCTAATTTCACAAATAAGGCAGGTAACAGGCAAGTACAGAATTTTGTCAATTTTTATTTTGGTGATTTATTATTTTCCTTGAAGGTTGAATAAAGACCATGACCAGAGGCGTGTCCTGTTGTTCACCAAACTAATGTCATTCAGTCGGTTCATTCAGAAGCTGCGACGTCGTCAGACGAACAAGAAACAGGTTTTTAAAAAACAAGGGGTCAAATGTGGAGATAAGAGACCCGAGGACGACCTGAGGACGAACCCGAGGACGAACCCGAGGACTAAACCGAGGACGAAGCCGAGGACGAAGCCGAGGACTGACCCGAGGACGAAGCCGAGGACTGACCCGAGGACGAAGCCGAGGACGGACCCGAGGACGAAGCCGAGGATGAAGCCGAGGACTGACCCGAGGAGGGAGCCGAGGACTGACCCGAGGACGAAGCCAAGGACGGACCCGAGGATGAAGCCGAGGACGGACCCGAGGACTGACCCGAGGACGGACCGGAGGACGGACCCGAGGACGGACCCGAGGACGGACCGGAGGACGAAGAAGAGGACTGACCCGAGGACTGACCCGAGGACGGACCCGAGGACGGACCCGAGGACTGACCCGAGGACGGACCGGAGGACGAAGAAGAGGACTGACCCGAGGACTGACCCGAGGACTGACCCGAGGACGGACCCGAGGACGAAGCCGAGGACGGACCCGAGGACGAAGCCAAGGACGGACCCGAGGATGAAGCCGAGGACGGACCCGAGGACTGACCCGAGGACGGACCGGAGGACGGACCCGAGGACTGACCCGAGGATGAAGCCGAGGACGGACCCGAGGACGGACCGGAGGACGAAGAAGAGGACTGACCCGAGGACTGACCCGAGGACTGACCCGAGGACGGACCCGAGGACGGACCCGAGGACGGACCCGAGGACGGACCCGAGGACGAAGAAGAGGACTGACCCGAGGACTGACCCGAGGACGGACCCGAGGACGAAGCCGAGGACGGACCCGAGGACGGACCCGAGGACGAAGCCGAGAACGAAGCCGAGGACGGACCCGAGGACTGACCCGAGGACGGACCCGAGGACGGACCCGAGGACGGACCCGAGGACTGACCCGAGGACGGACCCGAGAACGAAGCCGAGGACTGACCCGAGGACGGACCCGAGGACTGACCCGAGAACGAAGCCGAGGACGGACCCGAGGACTGACCCGAGGACTGACCCGAGGACGGACCCGAGGACTGACCCGAGGACTGACCCGAGGACGGACCCGAGGACTGACCCGATGATAAAACCTGGTTTGACCCACGAAGAGCCAGACGACTTTGATAGAAACAAGAAGAGAACTGGGTAAAGAAGGTAAAGAAGAGACGGAGCTGAAGTTAATAGTGTTGAAGACATAAAGTTCCTTTTCACTTCATCTTCATGAAATCCAACGTTTAGAAGAGAGACAGAAGAGTTTCACAGCCTGATGGATGGTGGAGAAGAGGAGCAGCGAGAGATGACGAGGTGGGAGTCGGAGGAGAGAGATGCAGACGAGTGAAGTGGGAGATAAGTGAGGGGAGATTAAAATGTGTAGAGGAGGATGAAGTGTTGAGGGGCACGTGAAGCCTGGCAGGACTCCAGAGGCGAACCAGCAGCTTCTGAAGGCCACTCGGAAAAACCACTGAGCGCTGCCAGGAATACAGGAAGGAAACGGCGAGAGGCTGAGTGAGAAATGGAAGAGTGGGAGAAGGTGAACAAGAGACGCTCAGCCAGGAGAATGATGCTCCAGAGAAAAAGGCGACAAAGGGGAAGAGAAACAAAGCCTCAGGAAACACTGAAGCATCTCAATCACACGGATTCAACCTCAGCAAATTAAGAAATACCTCTGGTACTTTCATACATCATAAAAACAAATGTAATAACTGTTTGAATCCCTGGTTAAATTAGATTTAGTCAAAGTGAAATAAAAGAAGAAGAAAAATGTGATTTCCCACAGGATTGAGATGATCAGGAGGATATTAATCTGCTCCTGTTCTCCTCGGATTAAAAATCAACAGCCCATAATTATTCTTGTGGGGACTAAGTTGGGATCGTTCCCATCTGAGACCTAAAGTTTTAAAGGTTTCGATTCCAGAAACATTCTTTAAAAATATCTATAATTCCAGAGCAGCAGAGACGCAGAGGTCGTACGTGTCTGATACGAGACTGTCAGTGATGTCGTGGTCAGACTGTCACAAAACTGACAAAATCACGTTTGATTCTTTTCTTCTCCCACGATGGGCTTCATGAAAGATGAAACTGTAAATGAGAGGAAACGTTCGTCGAGTCGGTATCGCACACGTCGCCTCGGACGCCATGTTTGACTCGTGTGTGTGATATTTACACTTCAAACACTGGAGCATGAACTCCCTCAGATCTCAATGATCATATCTTATGTAGGTGTTGGGACGTGATGATGCGGTCGGGCTCCTTCGTCTGTGATGTTTCTCAAGGCGACACTTGATTCTCCAGGCGTCTCGGAGAGAAGACGACGGGAACAACGTCATCTGACGCTGAAGACTCTTCTGACAGAAGGACAGTCTGACCGTCCACTTCTCTTTCTCAGAACCGCTGTTTTTAAAAATAACCCACAGACCCGATCAGCCTGTTGGCATTTTAAAATATTTCCCTGTCACTTCCCACAGAATAATGGTTTGCAGGAAATATCCCTCCCACGGGGCCTTATGATAATAGGCCCATATGTGCCAGTCGCCGGGATGTGGCAATTAATTGCTACACAAAACTTGCCAGGTCGCGGTGCGGAGCGCGGTGACCTCCAGACACAAGAGCAATGACACCGCACCGTGTCGGGGGACGACCGGGCGGCTGAGATTAGTTAGAAGCTTGACCTTTCTCATAAGGCAGCAGCTCGTCGCCTCGTTCCTTTTGTGACTGGATTAGAGAATTTAAACGCAGTGGGAGGTCGACGGGCGATTTACTGCACGGCGCTGTCGACCGGACGGCATCTCTAACTCCTTCCCTGCGGCTGAAATACACAAAGGCCCGGTGGTGGGAGGGAGGGAGGGAGGAGGAGGTGTGGGAGATGAGATGAGAGGAGAGGGGGAGGTGGCAATGGATGGAGAGAAACAAAGATACACAGAAGAGGGAGCCAGAGAAAAATAAAGAGCTAAGCAAAGAGGGAAAGGAAGAGATGAGATCAGAGGAAGGTGGGAGGAGACGGGTGAAGGGAGGGAGGAGATGAGGTGAGGAGGGCGGTGTGAAGTAAAGAGGAGACAACTAATCTGATGAAAACAGTGAACGAGTGGAGAGAGTGATAGAATGATGAGAGGGGGGATGAAAAAGGAGAGGAGAGACGAGAGGCTGTGACAGATGAGGTGAGGAGCAGCAGAGGCCCCAGCAGCTGTTGTGAGTCCACACGAGAAGGAACTAATGAAGCGGCCTCCAGCTCGAAAAGATAAATGAATATGAAATTGATCTAACAGCATGAAGGATCCCTGAAGTCTTTTCATCCCCACGTGTCCTAACACCAGATAATCCTGAAGCATCGTCGGACAAACCACTCGGTCAGTCACTTCCTCTGCGGCGCCGTCACCAGGACCGTCATGAGAGTGTTATTGTCTGTGGCTTCCAGACCTCTAGTGAGACAATGTTATAGCTTCAATTTCAAATACCAACATAAATAGATAGAGAAGAGCCGGACGTTCCCGGTGATTGTAAATGAAGAGTTTGTCTTTCACGTGAGAATTTACCAAATCGCTCCAAATTCACTTTGTGAGATCTTTGAAGACCCAGCGTGTAATTTTTGTAATTTTCTGGCGGCATCTGTTGGTAAAAGTTGCAAAACACATCCAACTGAGCGACCGACAGGGGACACTATGGTGACGCACCGCTGATTCCAATTCCAGTTTCCGGCAGCGTCTGCAACGCAAACGTGACGTATTCTGGAGCGTTTAGTTCAACACCTGTATTCAACACGACATGTGGAAACATGGAGACTCACACGGAGGTCGGGTCCACCTCATGGAACTATATCACTTCTGTGAATAACTTCTTCTAAATATGACACTAACGCTACACGAGTGTGAAGCCGATGAGATGAACATACAGACACATTCATTTCCTTTTAGTGAGAGTTTATATGAAAAGGGTAAATATTCACTTCATATAAGATCTTTTATTTGAATGTCTCCTGCTCTAATGGATCATCTTTTCTCTTTATTCATAACATGAGTATTAATTTTTGTATTATACTTACACATCTGTTTGTTTATTTATAGGCTCGGTGCTGTTCAATCCAGATGTTCCTTCATTATTAATGTCCTACTCTGGTTTACATGAGTTACTGATTTAAATGTTCACTCTCGAAAACACTTTGTGCTTCAAGCTTGAAACGTACTTTATGGATCAAATATCTTCTTCTTCTTCTTATTACTATATATTTCTTTTGATCAATAGTCTCGTAATATTTCGTCATTGTATCACAGAGCGAAACCCTGAGTGTGTTGTGAGATTTTGACCTTTTAAACTGTTGAATATTCAGGTTCTTAAAAAAGCAAGAGTAATGAAGGGAATTTTCATCAGTGGTGGATTTAGTGATGTATTCATCACATACACACACACACAAACACACACACACGCGCAGAGGATTTGTGTACTAACACCGTCCTCCAGACTTGCCTTCGGCAGAAGAAGAAGCGGCGTCTGAATTATTGAACAAATCAAGGTCCCAGGCTTTGTATTGATATGATATTGGTAATGAGCCCGCTGGAGATCTCGTGTGTGTGTGTGTGTGTGTGTGTGTGTGTGTGTGTGTGTGTGTGTAGCCGTGAGCGGTTGTGTTGAGGTTGTTCAGACATCAGAATAATTTTCATGATCAATGTAAGTTTTTAAATCGTCTCTATTATTATTCACGGAGATTATCTTGGAAAACGTTTTGTCGACCTTGACCTTTGATGGATCAGCTCCAAAAGTCAATCGTCTGGAAAAATACTCTCCCGATTACAGCTGGTTCCATTTTACACCGTCTGGTCCGTTCGTCTCATCAGTCGAGCTCGTTGACCAGATAATGTTTTCAGGAAGAGACATGAATTTGTCTCTTTTCCTTGAGAGTTTTTAGGAAAACGGAACTTTGTTTGAATGTGTGGTTGACGGCCTGTTGCCCAAAAGAAAACATTCTGGTCCCACACATCTGGTACAGGACGACGGTGGAATCGTATAGTTTCAGTTGTCTGCAAATAAAATCTTCACTTGTCTCGGCAACTGTAAATCAGTTGCTGACCTGCTGTTGCTTAGCAAAAGTTGTGAAACGGGTCCGAATGCAACTGACGACAACGAGCAAAAGAGAGTTCCAGTCTGTGCTTCTTGTTCGCGACTTGGAGTCCGTGGGTCCGTCTTTTTTTGTTCTTTTTGTTTGGGATTGGAAGATCTAGTAAAGGAGGAGAGTTTCAGAGTTTCTTATCTCCTCTTTGCAGACGATGCGGTTGTGTTTCTTTCTGAATGACCTGCGTGGTTTTCTCCTCCAACTCTTACATCCTGGTTCTCAACTGGTTCGTGGAGCGTCGCTCCGTCCGGGTCGGGAGTGAGCTGCCGCCCAACGTGAAGGAGTCTTGTCCACCTGCAAGAAAGTGATTCAGAGTTAACAGAATAATAAACTCCTGAACTGGACGAAAGATTCAGCTCAACATTTCCTTCATGCTGTGAAACTTGAAGAGTTCAGTGTGTTGCAGAGTCCGTCGTTCCCTCTTTTCTCTCTCACACTCGTAAACGTTCAGCTCTCACAGCCTTGCCGGTCATCGGCCGGGCGTCGACCCGTCTGCTCCGGACAAACAGCAGCAGCGACGCTGATCAAACAGCAGATCACGAAGCTCGAACACGTGGAGCGTTTTTCCAGCTTATCAGCCGCCAGCAGCTCTGAACTCTCGTTTCAATAGACCAGTTTACTCCAACTCCAACTCCAAATCACGTCTGTTGATGACACATAGACGAGAAGGTCTGACGTTTAAAGGATCCTTCAAATCAGTAACACATGAATGAACACTTTGTCACTTCAAACACGTGAAATATATAAAAATTATTCAACCTAATGGCTTTTAATAAAAGCTCCAACCCGTGGAAAGGTCACAGTGCCTTTATTCAGCCGCCGCTGGAGAAAAGAGACTCAGACTGAAAAGATGTTCGAAGCCTTTGACCACGACAGACGTGAACAGTTACTGCTGCGACCACGTGTCTCCTGGAAGATTCTGCAGCTTGTCCAACATTCAGTGGCGATGGGGAATAATAAAGTGAATCAAACGAGACTCTGGGGAAACGTTATGAGACAGATCCTAGATTCCAACACTGGAAACAGATTCTGAGACATGAACATCAGATGATCTTAAATTGTGTTGGTCAAATAAATCAAATACAAATACAAATAATAATGAGATCCATGTGGCAGATTTAGAAAAAGAAAAACACAGTGGGAAGGATGCTCCCAGATATTTTTTCATGGATCTGGACCAGGAACTAATCACTTGTCCGTTGGCCCTCGGCCCGGACTTCCTCCCAACGTAATTAAGATCTGCTAACTGCTGACGAGCCGACGGCACCAGAAACACCACGTCTTTGGGCCAAAGCACTTCTCTTTATCGAGGCTGTAAAAAGTGGAGCGAGGAAGAATTATCTCCTCAGACGACGCCTCCGACCAGCTTTCATGTGGTTTTCATGTGGAAACCACAAAACGCTGCACAGCACAAAGTACTGTACACGCCACGAACATCTCCGTCTCAACCGTTTCCCTTCAGAACTGGATCCTTGACGGAGAACTCCCCTGCTCGCCATGTGACGTCACGTCCGTCCTCGTCGCCCTCTGACCTTTTCACAGAAGCTGCGTCTGCACCGCGGAGCAGAATAAATGTTCCTTGTGAGGTTTAACAGCCGTTTAGCGTCTCTGTTGTGGAACAGTGTGTTTTTACAATAAGAAGAGGGAAATCCAGCCAAGGGCGACATGCCAAGAAAAGACTTGACACATTCGAGAAACAGCAGATTTTAAAAATGTTTACACAGAATGTTTCTGTCATCGTCGTCGTGTCTCATCACTGTCTCCAACGAGGACTGGACTGTTCCCGGTGAGTCGTGATAGAAAAGGACAGAACAGCTCTGAAGTTAAACTCTGCTCATGGATAATAAGCCATATTTGCCCAGTCAAGATGTTTTTTATGCTTTTATTAATATTATTTGTTGTTCTTCTTCTGCCTAAAGCATCTTTGAACATATTGTAAAGGGCTGTGTGAATAGTAATCATCATATTTACACCCTCATGTGTGACGTCGCCCAGCGTCGACCTGCAGGTTTTAAAGTCTGATATTAAATTCAGCTGCTGGCAGTTTTCTTTCCTGCGATGTGACGGTGATCATGTGAAGAGGAAAACAACTTCACCGCCTCAGCAGCTCGTCTCTCGCCGCAGGACAAACTCGACACGTCTCAGCGTTTTACTGCCTAATTACTTTACACATAAAGTAACTTTCTTCATCAACTTTTTTTATATGGCCAGTGGATCATATGAACACATGGAAACACTCCCACAGAGGATCATCACCAACTCTGCAGGTCTTAACTTTATGGTGGGGTTGGGCCATGTTCACACAAAAGTTTGCAGCAGACGATGACGTTGATCCAACGAGACCTTGGACCTCGTGTTGAGCAGGAACAAGCTGCTGGAAGCTCGTCTCTGTTCGTTCACGTCTCCGCTCTTGATTCACACATGTCAAAACGTCCCCAGACTCTGAACCTCAGAGGCGTTGGAGTCCAGGAGAGACGAGTCTCTACGGGTTTGTGACGAGTCCATTAGAAATCATTTTTTTATGGACTGAACACGTTTTGCCCTTCAGGTGGATTTTAATGAGGCAGAACTTCTCCAAGTTCAAGTCTTCTGGAGGAAAATCTCCATCTGATCTGAAGTCTGTGAGAGCAAAGCTCAGGAGCTGCAGGGCACCAGCAGCAGGTCGGATCTGACTCCACCATCAAAATCAATATTCAATCATCCGTGTGTAACATTTACATTTGTTACGCATAATGTTATTCTCCCTTGACGTCACTAGGAAATATCTTTTTTGCTTATTAAGGACACATTTTAAACCTGAGATCTAAAAAAGGCAGAGAGACGTCAGACACTCAAACTAATGTTGCAGCGTGTTTTTGCCAGTGGGGGCGCTGCAGTCCTGCTTCCAGCAGCGTTCTTTTATAGAACTTGAAGATTCTGTCACATAATAGTTTTCATATCAGACGCCGGTCGTGTCATGATGAATCATTTGGATGTTTGCTGCCGTTCTCTCCTCGTCGTAGGGCGTGATGATGTCATCAGAGCCAAGACACCAGATACAAACTCTGAGCTGGACGACGTTTTTGATCGTTTCCTATTTTATTTATGAAAGAAAAAACGAAATCCTTCAGAATCATGAAATCTATGGAGCGAGGAATATGAGGTAATGATTTTCATCCCTAATGGAAATATGGATTTCACTTTTGGAACAAACAACCTCATCAGGCTCAGACCAGATTGTAAAACTAAGGCCCTGTCTACACCAATGTGAATTTGTTGTAAATACACGGAAGTCTTGCACGTATGCTCCTCCCGTCCAGACGCACCCGGAGTTTTCGCTGCCTGAAAACACACTCTTTTAAATCCAGGTCCCAGGGTGGAGAAGATAAATCTCCCCCCTGCGTTTGTGTATTTGAGTTTGTGTGAACGCCAGATACGCATACGATGATGTCATTGCCGCACCCCACGCCTCAACCCTCGCCCTTCGACCCTCGCCCCTCACCCCTCCACCCTCCACCCTCCACCCTCGCCCCTCGCCCCTCCACCCTCGACCCTCGCCCCTCGCCCCTCGACCCTCGTCCCTCGACCCTCGCCCCTCCACCCTCCACCCTCCACCCTCGCCCCTACACCCTCGCCCCTCCACCCTCGCCCCTCCACCCTCGACCCTCGACCCTCGCCCCTCCACCCTCGCCCCTCGCCACTCGACCCTCGCCCCTTCACCCTCGCCCCTCGCCCCTCCACCCTCCACCCTCCACCCTCGCCCCTCCACCCTCGCCCCTCGCCACTCGACCCTCGCCCCTCCATCCTCGCCCCTCGCCCCTCGCCCCTCGCCACACGACCCTCGCCCCTCGCCCCTCCACCCTCCACCCTCCACCCTCGCCCCTCGCCCCTCGCCCCTCCACCCTCGCCCCTCGCCCCTCCACCCTCCACCCTCCACCCTCGCCCCTCGCCCCTCGCCCCTCCACCCTCGCCCCTCCACCCTCGACCCTCGACCCTCGCCCCTCCACCCTCGCCCCTCGCCACTCGACCCTCGCCCCTCGCCCCTCCACCCTCGACCCTCGCCCCTCGCCCCTCGCCCCTCCACCCTCGACCCTCGCCCCTCGCCCCTCGACCCTCGCCCCTCCACCCTCGCCCCTCGACCCTCGACCCTCGCCCCTCGCCCCTCCACCCTCCACCCTCGCCCCTCCACCCTCGCCCCTCCACCCTCGACACTCGCCCCTCGCCCCTCGACCCTCGCCCCTCGCCCCTCCACCCTCGCCCCTCCACCCTCGCCCCTCGCCCCCAGACCCTCGACCCTCGCCCCTCGCCCCTCCACCCTCGCCCCTCGCCCGCGGCGGACTACAGGCTTGTGACGGTGCTGCATCAGATGCTGACTCTTCTTGGGTCGCAAGGGCAATATATACTATTGCTCGGTCACTCCATAGGGCCGGGGAGAGGGGAGAAACCAAACAGTTGTCACGCGGCAACTGCTCAGAGTGAGGATTCCTCACTGAGACCATAGAGCAAGTAGAACCGGCAAAGTGCGAGCTCCGTCCACTGCTGCACGCCACACACGCACAGCCACGGAGCACAGAACTCGCCACTCAGCGCGGATAGGTCGCAACAGCAGTTCGCACTCAGAATCGGACCGAACAAAGGAGTCTGCCTTTCCCTTCTCACTTAACATCTTCCTCCTGTTGTTGTTGTTCGGCTTCTTCTTCTACGAGTCTGTGTATGCTCCGCCTCTTCTTCTTCTTCTTTGGTGGAGTTCTGTAGCAGAAAACAGCGCCACATATAGGCCGGGAATAGATACTACAGCGTTTCTACAGCTAGATGCGTCTTTCCAATGAATCCATCATTATGGAGAAGTTTCAGGCCCCCCTGCTGAGGAAAATGGGGAGGGGGGGGGTCCTTTTCGAAAATATCTTGTGGTGTGGACGGGGCCTGAAGGTTTAGTCAGTTTGTGAAAATCAGCTCGTCTTCTGCTGCTCGCTGGTTCTTCTGGTTATTCTTTGTTCTTTTCCTGCTGCCGCTCTGAGATCTGCTGACATCACGACGAGGCAACGCGGCGTCTGTGATGAATCTGGGTTCATTGTGTTCATTTGGTTTTAAACAGACTGGAGAAGGAAGACATTAGATAAATAACCATATTTATTCATGATGACATGTGTGACATGATTCATATTCACCCACCAGCCGCCAGCGCCTGGACCCACGCTGAACCTCCACCGCCGGAGTCTGTTTTGATCCACAGAGTGATGCATGCTGGGAGACATCCAGACGCTGAGGCAGACTGGGAGATTTAGTTCTGATTCACACAACGAGACAATAAGAAAAGACCAACAATAAGGTTCATTGTGTGTTGATGCACAGAGACGGACGGACACACATGCACACACACGGATGTGGATTTACACGCTGACAGAAAACAGTCCCAGATTGGTTTATTTGTTATTCAGGCGTTTCTCAGCTGCACAAATAAACTAATTGGATGAATTAAACATGAATAAGGTGGAAGATGTCAGAGTGAAGCATGCTGGGTAAAGGCCGGGGTCTAGTACTGATACCGTGCAGTGAAAATACTTTATATCATCAAATAACTAATGAGAAGCAAAGTGATCAGAAACATCACTGATAAGAAGGACCTCACAGAAACATGGAGGGGGCGGGGCTTATGACCTGTACTGCAGGGGTCTGATTCATTTGTTTCAACCTCCAAGGAGATTGTTTTCACCATTTTCCTAATTTCTAAGGTTAGTTAGTTAGTACTTTTGTTGGTTCATACATTGGTTCGAGGGTTGGTTGTTTCGTACGTTGGTTTGTTTGCTAGTTCATTTGTTTCCTGGTTGGTTCGAAGGTTCGTTGGTTCGTTTGTTTGTCCGTTCGTTAGTTCTTTGGACGTTGTTTGGTTCGTCAGTCAGCAGGATTACGCAAAAACTACAGAACGTATTTCCACAAAACCTTTTTCTCAGATTTTCTCAGAATAATTCCTGGATCTTGATGAAAACATTCTTCTACGAGTGTGAGCGATGTGGTGCAGTGTTTCATGAGGAGAAGCTGTTGGACCTCGGCGGAGGCTTTCTGCTCCATTCTTGTTGTTTTTTTATTCATTTCCATTTCACCGTCGCTCTGTTTTTGCTTCAGCGGCGTCTCGGATGGAAAAACCAGTCAATCAGTTTCGAGCTGCGTGAGCGAGAGAGATCACGTGTGTGTGAGAGGCGAAGACAGCAGAGCAATTTAGAGAATGCAGATTCCTCTGCTGCACTTTGAGGTCCTGAGGAACGAGCCCCACAAAGCTCCTCACACAGAGCTCCTCTCCTCCTCCTCTTCTCCTCCTCCTCCCCCCTCGCTCCACAGACACACTGAGCCCTTTCTCTCTGCTGCTTCATGCTCTGATGTGACAAACAGCAGCTTCACAGCAACATGTTTGATGAGAAAAGGTCCAAGTCAAAATCCTTTTATGTACCAATGAGACGGTTTAAGCTGCAGATATGACCACGCCCCAGGGGTCTTTGTTTTTCCTTTTCACTCTCACTGGGAAATTCTTCCTTTTCCTTCACTGGAAAGGACAAAATAATAACAATTAAAGATGGAAGCAGCGTTGATCAGGCCCTCGTACATCTGCGCCCGGCGGGGTGAGTCACGATATTGACATGTAGATGTGTTGAGGGCGGGATCTTCAGTGTGCCTGAGAATTTGGGGTCCGATCGCACCATGAAACCTTTTGATTAGGAGCAACTTCCTGTTTAACGACGAGGGATCAAAATCGCCACAGCATCACGGCGAGGGCCTCTGACGAAAACTCCGGATTTTGACAATTTTTGATCCCGTAGATCAGGGGTGTCCAACTCAGATACACAGTGGGCCAAAATTCAAAACTGGGACAAAGTCACGGGCCAGATTTCATATTAATTGAAAAAAGCATGTTTTCCCTTCTTTCTAGATATAATAATGCACCTTTTCATATGGGAACAAACTTAAGTTTTACTTACACACTGAATCTGACATCTGCCCGAGGTGACTGGTAGCATGAGGTTGCGAATGAATGAAAACAGAGGAGGGGATGTTTGCGGGTCTTGACGCGCCAAGGCACTAGCAGAGCATTCTGGGATTTGTAGTATTAGCGGTGCATGTGTTACCGGCGGGCCAGCTCAAATAGAAATTTGAAATTATCTTGCGGGCCAAATATAATTACACTACGGGCCATATTTGACACCCCTGCCGTAGATCTTTAGATAGCAAACAAAGTTGAAGTAAATATTAATATAAATGTTCTAATTTAAAAGTAAATTAAAGTAAAACTATTACATACACAGCCACGATTCCACAGCAGTAGCTGACACACAAACACACACACACACACACACACATATGGAAAAAAATAAAAATATCCAAACACGCCCCCACGTGCTATTAAAACTCCGGAGTGGCCGGATGCTCGAGCTGCTGGAAAAAAAGGGAGGTGTCGTCATGACAACACAACACTCTCAGGGCAAAAGGTCCCGCCCCCTTAAAACTTTCAAACCATGAAATCCACCACATGTGTCTCCGGTTCTAAATGTGGCAGGAAGACTGAGACAGAGAGTGAGACTGAGGGACAGAGCAGAGGGAGAAAAAGGAAAAGGAAGGAGAGGGAAGAGCGAAGACAGCCGGGTCACGAGAGAACACCAGGAAACAGCCAGCAGCTCAGGGACGAGACCAAAAGAGGAGGAGAGAAGTTTGTTATTGGAAAAGCTGACGAGAGAGAGAGAGAGGGAGAGAGGGAGGGAGGGAGGGAGGCGGTGGTCTGTCTGACTCTGTGAGCTGGTCAGTGAAGGCCTCATGCAGCGTCTCTTATCGTCCTGACGCTCAAGGAAACACCACACACGAGGAAACATGGTGAGTTCGGTCTTTACTCGTCGTGGCTGGTTGTCGGTGCGGCGCCGGTGGGCGGGGACGTGGGCTGAGCTCTGCCCACCGCTGGAGGTCAACCACATGAAGCTGCTTCACACTTTTTCAGTTTGTATTTGTTTCTTCTGGAAGATTTTTTCTTTTGGTGTGTTTGTCTTCTCCCCCAGCTCGGGAGGGGGGAGGGGGGCAAACACAAACCATTATAACCACTTTACAAATCCGTCGCCCCGGAGACCGAAGCAGTTAAATTAATTTAGTTGTTGTAAAGTGAGAAGTTGAAGAAATGAAGCTCAGGAGCCTCTTTTTTTTCTTCTCTCATTTGCTTTTAGTAATGAAATTGTTGTGAAATTGCAGCAGAAGTGAATTGTTAGAACTCTCACACACAATGTTAGTGTGTAGTGAAGAAGGAGGAGGAGGAGGAGGAACGGGCCTCACCGCCCCATATCTGTCCCGGCAACACATTTGGTTTCAATTACTTTGTTCCTCTGGGAATCGAGCTGCTATAAATAAGTAACCAGAAGCTGAGTGTGGTCAGACGCTGGGCTGCCCCCGGGTGGGAGGGGTCAGCGGGCCGAGGGTGTCGGGGGGCGGAGGGAGTCTTGCTCCGCTTCGGTGTCTCTGGAGCTCAAAGGGTAAAAGTCATTTTCCTATTTTTAAATCTTCTTGGACGAGTCTCCAGTCAAGTCTTGTGTCGGACCGGTGGAAATAAAAACCTCCAAATCAGACTTTATCGTTTAATTTAACCTCACTTTGTCTGTTTGTGTCTGTAGATTTTGACTACAATATGAATCTTCAAAGATTCTTTTTTAAATGTTGATTGATTGGAGGTGAACGTTACGTCAACGCAGTGAATCATCTTCACTCACAAAACCTTTGATTGTCCTTCTCGAGTTAGAAACGATCACAGACGAAGGAAACTCGTGTCGCAGCCAGTTTGAGTCTCTTCACATGTTTACACATTGACCACACACACACACACACACACACACACACACACACACACACACGCCCACACACACACCGTGACTGACATGCACAGCAGCTGTCGCTCCACAACACAGTTATATTGGGAACAGTGACAGAGCTGCGACCTCCGACCTCCCGGCCCCCGACTCTCTGTCTCCTCATGTTCTTCTTCCTGTCACGGAGCTCAGAGACACAAAAACAATATCGACACATTTAAACATTTAAACATTCAAACAAGATTCGACGCTTCAGGCTCAACGTTCCCAGTTCCACTGAGAAACTCTCCGACATCTTCCTGCCGCTGACTAACAGACCCCCTGGTGAACGAAGCTCAGAAAGCGTTTTCACAACTACAATCATCAGATGAGCACAAAGAAAAACTATAGTAGACATTCATGGTCCCCAGTCGACGGATCCTACTCTTTGGATATTCATGTTTCCTGTTATGGAAACATTGATGCAGTTGAATCAGGAAGACGGAGACCGGGGACGTCTTCAGCAGAAGTATTTCATGGACATTTCTTTTTGTTACACAGATCAACAGGTGGTCAGTGCATGGTGTCTCTGTTGGCGTATTTAGCTAGTCTGTCTCTATCTCAGTACATTTAGGACAAAGGACCAACTTCAACCCCACTCAACGTTCTGAGATTCGGGACAGAAACATGAACTTTGACAGCCTTGGTGAAGAAACTTGAACGTAGCTTCATCATCAGGGCACAGTTGTAATTTGTTTCCCGGCAGCCCATTGGTCAGTTTGAATGATTGACACCTTTTATTTAACCGTGGGAGCGGATGGAGGATCGAGGGACATCCTACAAATGTGTGTGAAGGAAGGAGACGGAACGATTTCTCATTATAAACGTGTGAACTTTATTTTTGCTCATCCTTGGCTGAAGGTGTGATCGTAGCAAGATCTGAAACATACACTTGGAATCTGTAGATTATGTTGTTATATTAAGATAAATATTAAGATCGTCATCACCAGCTCTGTTTGTATCATGCTGATTCAGTTGCTTGGTGTTGGAGTTGTGTTGTTTTTGGTTGTTTTGGGCATTTAGCCGAGCTCCTTCCTGTTTCGTCCACATGCTGTTTGGTTAAACTGCTTCATGTTTATATATATCATGTATTCATATGATTGGGGGGTTAAAGACATTTTTTCACTTCTCCAGACTCTTCCTCTCCACATCAGGAAAGTTCGCAGCTTTGCCGAGATCTGCCTCATAATGACATTCAGTGAAACAGCTGTGATGTTTGCAGGGGATTTATTTTACAGATGAATTCTCCTCTCATGCAGAGTTTCTATTATTATTTTTATTTTAATCTCCGTCCTCCTGCAGACAGACGGATGTGTGAAGCGTCAGGAGGAGAGATTATCTGAGTGAGTGATAATTTGTGGATTAGACGTGGGAGCAGGAATCTGCTCAGTCACTTCCTGCTGCAGGTGTGAACTCGGAGTGAGGTGATGGAGACGCGTGAATCTGTTTACCTTGTTTCTCTTCAGTAATGAGCTGTGTCGTCCGTCCGTCCGTCAGCGTTTCCTCTCTGTGACGTGTGATCCAGACGTCGGCTCAATTAGGAGGCAAAGTTCTTCTGACTTCACATCATCACCGCTTCTCTGACTCGGAGAGAGAGGCGGATATAATGAGACGCCGCCGGTCGATCAACGTCTCTGCTGTAAAAACGCCTCAAAATTAATAAGAAAAAGAAACAAATCAGTGCAGAAGGTTTGGAAACGTCACGTCAGCTCAAGCTTGTGATTCTGCTCGCTGAGGAACGTTAAATTCTCGTAAAGTGTTTAGGAAAACGTCTGAACGTGAGTGAGACCGAGCTGCGTTCCATCAGCGTCTCCTCCTTCACTGATACTAATGGATATTTCCTCCGTCGACAGCCAGACGAATGAGTTTCAATCTGCTAATTGCTGCTGTTGCTCCATGTGAACACGCAGCTCGGCTTATTTATTCATTCTGTTCAGAATCCAGCAGCTGGGAAACGTAACTGTAAAACAGTTTGTACTTTGTCTGAGGGAACGTGTGGAAGTGAAATACAACATCATCTGCAGTTTCTGAGGATTCACAGAGAAGCTGTTTGAGTGATTGACAGGTGAAAATCGCTTCAGTTTATCAGGAATGTGTTGTCAGACGTTCCTACGGAGCCCTGGGGAGTCAGAACACATCAACGGATCAAAGACACTGTTTTGTGAAAATGATGTTTTGTTAAAAAAAAAAAGGTTGCTGTGTTTTGACCCTCGGGGGCCTCCGTACACCAGGGTGTCAGAGGAATTTAAATCAGCCGCTTTACATTTATTACAGCCCATACTTCTGCAGCGAGCGGCAGCAGATGGATGAACCTTCTCCCTCCGTTGTTTCTGTTCACATCATATATATGAAGTTTAGTTGATGGCAGAGATCATCACATTGTCTGTGATTCATGGTCCAAGAGGATGAACCCCTCGGACTTTAATGATCCACGGACTTTTCCTGTTTCACCACAACGATCACAACCATCACATTTATGTAAATGAAATAACTTTGATCCTTTTACTTTTCATGAGTCATCAAATCAAATAGAGACTCTCTCTCTCCCTCTCTCTCTCCCGCTGTCTCTCTCTCTCTCTCTCTCTCTATATATATATATATATATATATATATATATATATATATATATATATATATAGAAAAAATATTGGTAATGATTCCTAAGATGTCATTATCAAACCCTCATGTCGAAGAAATTAAATTCAGGCTTAATAATTTACAGTTTAACAACAAACTTTTAAAAAAATAACACAAATACAACCAAACATATAGAACTTGAGTTAAGAAAATATTGAACATGAACGCTCATTTTTTTCTGCATCGTATAGTTTTATTTCTTCAGAAACGTGTTTTGATGCGAATTTTAAACACTAGGTAAAGAAATAATGTTGTAAAGATAAATCTGAAAGCTTCCTGTTATTTTCCTCCTCAGCTCCGAGGTCATGACCTCCTTGTTCCTCTCCTCTTTGTCTCCTTCATCTTCTCTTGGTCCCTCAGATGCTTCCTCGCTCTCTCCTCCCACTCTTTCACTTCCCTGTGAGATATTACTTCAGCCTCTGTCTCAGTTTGTTGCTCTGTCTCATCCACTTCTGCCTCTCGTTCCTCAGTTCCTTCCTCTTCTATACTTATTGTACGTTGTTCTTGTTTCTTCTTCACTCCATCACGTCCCTGAGAGAGAGAGAACGCCGTGACCGATCGGCACTTACCATAAAAATTGTTGTTCTAAATAGTCCCATTCTCCCGAGCGACCGGGCGTCGTGCATACAGATGAACGTTGGACCGGAGGAGACGGACACTTTCACCTGAGCAGTAAATATCTCAGATGTTTCCCTGGAAACCACCTCAGTCGGTCTGCTCAGAACCTGACGGACGAGGACAGGAACGGGAAAGAGTTTAACCCCAAATGAAATTACAGGTTACATGAAGAATACTGTCGCTAGGAGAGCGGAGAGCTATTTTCATGTAGTTACATAATCTACAGTCTGTGATGAGGCCTGTTGTCTTTCTGAACATCTACACAGAGCGACTGTGTGAACCAGCTTCATCCTCCTGCACTTTATGTTGTGACAATACAATTTACACAATCACATTAAACACAATACACAAACATTAGACATTACACACACACCACACAAAATACGACTCATACATAGTTACAAACTTACAGCTGACGCAATTAAACTAAAAGCCAAGAAAAACAGACCGGACAACACTGAATGAATCCATATTTGAAGAATAAGTGGTAACAAAAAAGCCCATGTATATTTTTATCATAGGATTTTTTTTTTACTCTTCATTTCTCTGCATCAGAAACCAACACAAAGATCTAAACTTTAAGACCTGGAGACAATCCGTGTGTTGAACATGGAACAGGAAGTAGAACAGGTTCACACATCTCCAGAGTCTGTCAGTGGTTAAATCCTCTCCCGCTTTAAAAATCCGCCATGCAGATTTTTTATTTTTTTTTCTTAACGCTCATGTCGACTCCACAGCTTCAAAGTAGAAGCAGACAAATCCTCACACTTCCCTCATCAACTCAGGTCACGAGCACCAAAACCTTTGACTGGTTCCATCTGACGGTTGAAATAAACAGACACTCGACACGAAGAATCTCCAAACAAACTCAGACGTGTACCTACGTTATGTCTTCAGTTTCTCTGCAGAGCATCTCAGCTCCTGCATCACTTCCTCCTCTTTGCACCTGTAAGCTGCAGCCGGTTCTTGTTCGTGCACTCGTGTTTGAAACCGAAGGACTCGTGCTCCGTCAGTCTGAAGCACTCGGACAGAAGCGCTCTTGAAAACCAGCGCTTATAGAGTAAATTAGAATAAATGAAAGAGCTCTCGTGTTGTGGCCACGAGAAGGTTGATGCTTCAGCTCAGACTCGTTCAATCTGCGATTGTAAAAGTTTTTCTGCGGATGGAAAAAAGCGTTTTTAACGTTTCCTTGCGTCTGAAATCAATCAATTATTTACAGTTCACTTCATATATGGAAGAAAGGAGGTGGTGCTGGAGGGGGCTGCAGCGCCCCCTGCTGGGGCTGGAGGCCTTGTGAAGGAGTGTGTTTATCTTTTTAATATCTGCGGCCTGAACGTTTGAATGATGATTTGCTCGAAGGACTTTTTGCTCTAGTTGAATGTTTCTTACGTTATTGACAGAAAACCTCATTTACACATGTTCTGTGCTCGTGAGCGACTGTAGACGCACCGGAGCCGGCGTGAGGCCAGAGAGAGTTTCTGCCTCCTGCCGAGCTCAGAAGTTTATAAACCCACAGCAAACAACCGCAGTCGTGCTCCCAAGGATCTGTCTCCACAAAGCTGCCTGAGGCTGCCGGATTAATATTTATTTACTGTGGTTTTGGGAAGAGGAGTTGTGTGAGCCGTCTCGTTGAGCCACAGAAAATCCACCAGCTTCCTCTGAAAAATCCCCCGCCGACCCGTCCAGGAGGCGGAGACATCCGGCTGACGGACGGGCGGCGGGGTCACTGGAAGGACTCGGACCGTCAATCCCTTAGTAACATCAAGGAAACACAGAGGAACGTTCCCTCGGACAGGAAGTACTTCCAGTCTTAAGAGCCACTATGTGCCGCTACATATTTCTCTATACACTTTATTTGACCAAACTTCAGTTTGCCCTGTCTTTATATGACATCAACAGCACAAGATAGCTGTGCCTGTATCTGAGATATCTATAAGGAGAGGAAGAAGAGGCGCTTCGTCATCTCTACTTCCTGTTTACAAACAGGAAGACAGTTTGATGTTTAACTCACTTCCTGCTAGCGATGCTAACATTGGCTGTGAAGCGATAAATCATTTTTCTGTTTAGATGTACAGTGAAATCACGGCACGTTATTTTTTCGTATTTTCTTATTCACATGCTTCATTGTATGTGAACAGAACTGATCCGTGTTAAAGTTCTAACAGAAAGACGTTCAATGGTAATAAAGTTGCTTGTTATTATTCAGCACCATTAGTTCCCCGGAGGCGGCTTCCTTCCTCCCACAGCCCAGCGCATGAGTGTCTATGGTTCATGACACAATTATGATTAAGATGTTAGCCTCACGTGGGGGGTAAAAGAGAGAGAGAGAGAATTCCCTCTCCCGTCACTATCTGCCGAGCGCTCACTCTGATCCTTCGGTGGCGAGCGGCTGAACGATCAGAACGTTGGTCTCTCCTGTCGTCAGGTGATCGGACTCCGTTACTTCTTAACTGCAGCAAGTGACAACAAACGAGTCGCCTGAACACTTCCTGTCTCTTCCCCGCGTCCCCTCCCTCCTCGTGCCTGATGTCTAAACCCTCTTCCCCGTCTCTGCCTCTCTGACTGAGCTCCGCAGGGTTTTGTATTTTGCCTGGTTGAAGTCCCAGCGGATCAGAATCACCGCAGGGGGTCGATCCGGGCTCCGAGCTCAGCGGCGTCACTCCCTCCTCCCTCTCCGGCTGACAGTCACGTCTCCAGGTGAATTCTGGTCCTTCCCCTCTTTAATTCCAGTCTATGATTGAACCTTTTTAACCAGATAGTAAAGTCGTGCTAACAGAGACGCCCGCTCGCTCCGGTGACATTAAAGATTAAGTTAATTATGCTTGCGAAGCGTCGCCTCAGGGTTTTACAGGCTTAGGCAGTAAAAAGGTGGATTTGTGACGAGGATCCGCTCAGTGTGGACGGAATGAAACATGTCGGAGGAGGTGGAAAAAAATAGACCCTGAAGTTGGTGCGGTACATTTTTGGACTGTGGAAATAAATGAGTTCCGGACGTCTCCGTCTGTGTGCGAGGCCTCCATCCAGACAACTCCTTCCTTCTGCTTCACACGTCACCAGTCCTCCGAGGGACAGAGAGGAAACGACCCGAGTCAATCCGTACATTTACTACAATAAGATGAACAAACTAAACTATACACTGAAGCTGATTTCAGACATTAAATGTCACATATGAGGAACGCAGCAGCAGATTGTCCGAGTCGGACGTGTTCACACCAATAAGAACATTGCTGAGAGCAGTGTGTCCCACCTGGTCTCACTCGGACATTCAACGGAACGTTTACGAGGGGGGCGTCAGGAAAAGATCCAGAAAATGTCCAGAGCAACATTTGTGTAAGTTACCGTTCTCTCATTCAGCCCCTCTGGAACATTTTCAGTAAATGTCTGGAAGCAGCTTTAGATATTAGAGAGCCCCTCGCTCCCCCAGCCTCGGGCTCTTTACATCTCAGTGTGTAATAAAACACTTTCTCTCCTAAAGCAGAATAACCAGTGTGTTATGAAGCGAGCAGATTCAAGAGCAGATACAGTGACAGATGCAGCTTCTCTCTGCTCACGTCCGTCACGAAGCCTCGACGAGCACCGGCTTCCTCCAATATCCTCGTCATGAGCGCAACTGTGTTGTTGACACGCGTAAGCCACCGCCACTTACTAATTCATAAATTACAGTACGGTACAGAACAGTTTTTAGCGGCTGAGAGAAGCAGCGTGGTGGGATCCTGGAGCTCATTAAAGTGGCGACTGTGACTCTCTGACCTTTCCAGTGTCTGTGAGTGTTAACTGCTCTCGTCTCGTCTGTAATGGGCCACAAAAAGCAGCTGCGGCGTCGAGGACGTGGCCCCGGTGTTAACGAGGAGCGTCCCGCACGAGAGGAGGCGAGAAAAAATAACTCTTTATTTACCGAGTGGGATAAACACAGGAGCACGTATGTCTGTGACATCGACGCTTCATTTAAAGAGTCAGGACGTTTGTGCCTCAGCTCCGGTCACGTGTACGTTGAAGAGACTGGAATGTGTTTTCATGATTTGTAATGTTTACTTAAATGTGTTTACATCTTTGTCTCTTATTCAGGTTCATAATGCAGAAGTAACAGTAGCTATGAAACATGATCTGAACCAGACACGTCCTGTGAACGGATCTGTCTATGAACGTGTGGTCGTTTTCAGTGAAGAGGCAGTTTTCATCAGAGTTTCGTCAGACTCCTCTGCATCACTGACGCTCCCTGTTGCTGCTGCTGTTATAAAGAGAGTAAAGAATAAAACCTTCACTGAGGTTCTGGCTTTGTAAAAGAAGCCGAGTCTCCAGGCGATGGAGCAGGACAGTTCATGGCGACAGAGGAGCAGCTACTTGGTTCCTTCAGTCTGTTCATGTCCCAGATGTGTTCACAGAAAAACAAGAGAAAGACATGCTTGGTAAAAGTGTACAGACGAGGGACATACGCTCATTAGCTCCGTACGGGAGAGCTAATGCTCCTTAGCTGTTAGCATGTAGCTTGTCACCTTTTCTTCTTTTGCTAACAGGGTTCTTCATGTTCAGTCGCTCTGAAGCAGAAGTCAGTAAATGTTCTCCGTCAGCCCGACACATTCCTCCACACGCCTGTTTACACACACACACACACACACTCACACACACACACACACACTCACACACTGCACCGTTAAACTGCCTCTGGCCGGCGGCCATTTTGTGTCTTCACACATTGGGAGGCGTCGGAGGCCCAGTAATGGCGTATATCCACTGGCAGTTAGCCGCCGGGCGCTGGTAGCGATCCCACATGTTGTCTATAAAAGTCCTAATGGGGGAGCGGCCGTGGCCATTTGGCAGCGGGAACAAACCAATAACATTTTGTAAAACCTCATTTCTTTCACTAATCAGAGACAGACTTTGTTTTCTGAGCGCTGTTTTTTTTTTCTGCGGGCGCTTCAGAACTGAGAGTTGGCGGAACAAAAGGGAAAAGAGACTCAGAGGCCAATGATTTGATTTGCCTCCAATTTGCCACTTATTTCCTCCCTCCCTTCCTCTCTTCAACACACACACACACACACACACTCGTGTGAGAGTGGCCATTATTTAGCAGCGTCTTCTTCTTCCTCTTCCCTCCGTCGGCCTGTAGCCTGATGGCTTATTGGAAAGCCATCAGTGGCCTGTGTGCATGAATGGAAAGCACAGGAGGAAGAGCTGTTATATTTCATTACTGCAGCAGATTCATTTGATTTGTGATGCACTCTGCGAGAGCGGAGCGGATCCATAATGTAACACGCCGTGTGTGTGTGTGTGTGTGTAGCAACGAGAAACCAAATCAAGCAATGAACACGTTTATAAAACTTTAGAAAGTATCATCTCTTGTGATTGTTTCTGGATCAAGTTTATCTCGATGCTTTCTTCAGCGTTTTATTTAAAGAGGCAACAAACAACGGTGCTGCCCCCTGGTGGTTCCAGGTGGTATCACTGTTGTCAGGTCTGTCGTACAGACGTCGGTAAGGACGTAGGAACTTTTCCTCAGAGCTCCTTCTGAGGAAGTCTTCGACATCACTTTGGAGATTAACGGAGGAAGCTGAAAGAAGTTTGTTCTTTGAAGCTCCGTCTTCGTTTTCTGGCTCCTAGCATTAACTAGCGGCGGCGTTAGCATCGTGGCTAACTGTCCAAACCTTAAAAAACAGCTGTGTCAATCACAATGTGTTCAAACGAATGTCTGGTCGTGTTAATCAGTAGTTGGTTGTGTTCCTCACTGATCTAGAAGAAAGAAAACAAACTCATTTCGTTGTAATTTTCCGTGAAAGCCGCGTTCTGGTGGCCAAGAGAGTAATATGCTCTTCCCCAGGAGACTTTAATGTCGCCTGACTTCTTTAAACGTTCTCTCTGCCACCGGCTCAGTGAACTCCACTGACGGGATCCGTTTCATTTTGAAGTTGCAGTTTCATATCGGGGGTCAGTTATCTGAGCCTGTCACACCGAGAAAAAAACAGATCTACAGAGAGGAAATGGAAAACCGTCCTGTCACTGTTCGTATCTTGTTGGGCTTTTTTAATCCTTTTTCATATTCAGGTTTTAGTGTAAACACACGTCAGAGCTGCTCTGTCGCCTGAACCGGCTCCTGTGATTGGACGGGGCCGAGGTTCGGAGGAACCGAACACACAGACATTGAGAAGTGAACCTGACACAATGATTTCCCTGTTGAATGAAACAGTCGAGTTAATCAGAGTTGTGGGGTCGAGATTAAATAAAGATAGAAACACAAAGAAATTCAACAAAAACGGTGAAATATTCCGTGAGACTTTGAGGATTTGTAGTTAAAACTTTTCCCAGGAAACCGGCACTGACTTCCTCCACATCATCAAACAGAAATGACAATCCAAACACAGACGAGGAGGTTTCCATGTTTCTTCGCTGACGGAATTTGGGCTCCGCCTCCTGCTCTGTCCATTGTGTGTGTGTGTGTGTGTGTGTGTGTGTGTGTGTGTGTGTGTGTTCGATTAGAATCATCATTAATGGACAGTATCAGCTGGTCGATGGGGCGGACGGGGATAATAGAGTTATAGAAACACTCATGGACCGATCGATCACTGTGGTTCTAACTGAGCCGTCTGTCATCCAGCCAGAAGAAGAGAGTGTGACGGATGTTCATGACGTGTTAATCCTGCTAATGCTCCGATGTGCGTCGTCTCTTATCCAATCATCTTCCTTCTTCCTCCTTCGTCCGCAGGCGCATCATGAATCTCTGATGCCCGTCGAGGGAAAGTACATCTGAATATACTGAACAGTGAATCTCTGAGCCCGTCGTGTCATGGTGACAGACGTACGGTGGCCCAGCGAGATCAACAAAAGCACATTCATTAAAACCATGTGTTTATGAAGTGTTAGTGTGTTGAGCTCTCAGGGCCACCGTACTGGTCCACCAGGACGCTGCTGACGGCCTCTGACACACTCGACTGTCGACTGGTTTTCCAAACAGTTTGGATAAGTTCTTAACTTGTGACGAAGAATCCACGAGAGATTCACGTGCACATCCGGACAAAAGATCTGGATCCACTTGTTTTTCACTTTGTGGAATTTGGACTTTTCTTTATTTCATTATCTTATTTTTCCAGAGAGTCATTATTGGATCTTGATGAAGACATTTTCAGACACGTTTTGGGGTCTGATTCTACGAGTGTGTGATTTTGTGCGGCTCCCAATAAAAATCTAGCAGAATTCGATGTGTTTTCGTGAGGTGGACGTATTCGCTCTACTGATTGACGTTCTGCTTCTGTAATCAGTTGATCAACAGTTTATGAATGATTCCATCACTTCTCATCTCTTTCATGACTCGTCTGTGTGAAAAGCTCCAACAGGAAACGCTGACGACTCCTCTTTTTTTTTTTCGGGTCGAGTGATTTGGTCCTTTCTGGATCTTTCAGCCCGTGTGTGTGTATGTGTGTGTGTGTGTGTGTGTGTGTATGTGTGTGTGTGTGTGTGTGTGTGTGTGTGTTTGTGTTCCTCGGTGTGTGTTTGTGTGTTTGTGTTCCTCGGTGTGTGTGTGTGAGTGTGTGTGTTTATATGTGTGTTTGTCTGTGTGTGTGTGTGTGTGTGTGTGTGTGTTTGTGTCTGTTTGTGCGGCTGCAGACAGATAAGAAGACGGCGGTGGTTTTTAATGGAAACCTGCTGCTCGAGGCCGTGGCAGAGACCCAGAGCTGCGATAAGAAAGTTCCAAAGCCTTTAAGAGCTAATTGGCTCATTTGAATGAGAATGTCTGTCGCCAAGAAGCAACAGGAACTTTTCTTTGACGAGGCTCAACAACACAACAACAAATACTAATACCAATAATAACAATAATAATAATAATGCATATTTAACACACACAGAGTTTATCTCTTCAGCCTTGTTTTTTCATGGGTCTCTGTCGAAGCGTGTGATGTTACAAACCATCGTCCTAACGCCCCCCCCTCCCTCCCCCTGTCTCCCCCAGATGACCCAGGAACAGTGCACTCATAGGAACAATGTCCAGAGTTCAGAGAAACCACAAGTGTACAAAGTGGGAATCTACGGCTGGAGGAAACGCTGCCTTTACTTCTTCGTCCTGCTGCTGATGATCCTGATCCTGATCAACTTGGCTCTGACTATCTGGATCCTCAAGGTCATGAACTTCACCATCGTAAGTCTCCTGCTGCTTCTTCCTCTTCTCCTCATGATCCATTAATAACACCGTGTCTGATCTGCTCGTCTGCTTGATTCATGTGTGGAACTTAGTTTTGCTCCGTGTCCGTTTCTTTATTATTTTCCTTCTCATTTAGAACCTTTGTGATTTGTTTCCAGTGTCGAAGGTCAGAGGGTCTCAAACTTTTCAGACCCCGAACCCTAAAATAACAGAGACTTGTGACCAGCGTTGTCAGATCTCCCATTAACCATCACCATGGTAGCCATAAAACGTCATTATAAATACACAGAAATCACAAATACAAACGAATACATTGAACTGGAATTAAGTAAAAAAAATGTGTCATGTGTCACATCATAGTATCATAGTGAAAAAGACGTTGTGTTGATGATCAGATGATTCTACGTTTGCACAACTGATGATAATGTCAAATCTTCCTCCTCTTCCTACTTCCTCTTCTCTGTCCTGCTCCTGTCTGTCTCCACCTGTCTCTCTCCCTGTGTTCAGTAATCCACTGAGCTGTGTGTCACACACACACACACATATGAATATAAAGAGCAGATAAAACGTGTGCACGTGCTCGTGTGGCTGTGAATAAAACATGAGGTCGGCTCGGCGGCGAGGCTTTAATATGAGATCTACATAAATCACAGAGCAGTTCCTCCGACGCGGAGCAGTGTGTTCTGACAGAGCAGCGCTCGGAGCGTCAGGACGCCTTTAATGTGTCTGTCTGAGGAAGAGGAAGAGGAAAAGGAAACGTGTTTGAAATGGAAGGAAAAGGAATCTGAGCAATTCGAAGGAAGCTCCTCCTTCTTCTGCCCCAACTCATTTATTCATAAAATAATCATTGCAGCCGATAAACAGATGATCAGAGTTTGAACTTTCAAATCTGACAATATTTCGTGATTTATATGAATTGATTGTTAACTGTCTGATATAATCATAACTTTACAGAACCAGTTTAACTTTGTGATGATAGTCCACATGTTTTATTTGGATGAACTGAAGAGTTTAAAGAGAATAAATCAGAGGTTCTGTTTGTGTATCAGAGTCGTGATAGTCTGAACATCTTCATGTAATGAAAACAGATTATTTTTTTCCTCAAAAATAATATTTCAAAGCAGATTTATTTATTGACATTTGAGCGAGTGTGTGGATGTGAAGTGATGAAGCCTTGTCAGGGTCAGAAACTGAGACTTTGTGACGGAACAGTTATTAAAAATTAATTGAAAGAAAAATTCAAATGCTTCTGTCGGGGTTTGATCAGGACCAAGTGTCAGTTATCACACAGTGTCGGAGCAGCTTCCTGTCGGATGCTGAGGTAAAAAAAAAAGGTCAAAATGCGAAACGCGAGGTTTGAAAACCAACAGGTGACGTCACTGTGGGTCGATACTTGGTTCTGATCCCAAAGTAAAACATTTTGGGTGTTAATCCTTGTGTAGTTAAAGATAAGAGTCGCCCCCTGCTGGTCATTACAGAGAACACTTCAGCGTCGTCACTTTCCGGACCCGGTGACTTCGTCCATGTTTTTAGAAACAGTCTGTGGTTCCGTCCAGACCCGGACCAGAGACGTCAGGAACAACATCAGGTCACTGAGGGATCACGCGTTTAAGGAAACAGAAACAAACTGAATGAGTTCTGGTCCTTTTCTCTCTCCTCTTCATCAGTGGAGCCACTGTGTCGACACAGGAAGTGTTTTTTCAGGCGTCTGACCAATCAGGTGAATCGGTCCTGTTGTGACGGACGCAGGCGGCGTGTAGACCACGCCCCCCTGGCGTGTTTCAACACTTCACATCTGTTTCCTGGTGTTGTAAACACACAGCGACCGTGTGTGTGTCTCCACCTCAGATGAACATGAGCACACACACGCGCCCTCGTCTGACCTTCTGTATGGACCATTCAGGAGAGAGAGGTCAGAGTTCACACTGAGGTGAGAGGGGCCAGGGATCTGCACCAAATATGAGTGCTGTTTCGTTTTATTGTTTTTCATCCAGATCCATGAATGGCTGTGTGGATAGTGAAGCGTTAGGAGTTAAGTGTGTTGCTGCAGAGCGGTGGGACAGGTCACGTGACCCGGGACAGTCTGTCCACTCGCTGCTGCCAGAGGGAGATTAATGAAGAAAACACCACAACACACTCACCTTCCATTCTCTGTCCCTGGTTCCCTCCGGAGCCTCCGCTTACACTGAACTGAACGGTTCTGACCGTGTGATACGGATCAGTGCTCCGGGGAGACAGAGGAGGGAGGACGACCAGGAGTGTCCGCCTCCATCCGACCCCCCCCCCCCCCCCCCCCCCCCGCCCTTGCCCAGTCCCCCGTCCTCCCAGGAGGGAGGGAGGCTCTAAACAGCTCCAGACCCAGAGGGGAACTCGACAGGAAGGTCGAATTCCAACGTGTTGAATCAGGAGCTTATATATAGATATATATATCTATATATATATAGATATATATATGTGTGTATATACGTGAGCAGAAGTGACCATGAGCTGCTCCTGAAGGACGAAGAACCTGAACCACCTCTGATCCGTCATGTGACGAGACTCTGCTGTAAGAGACGTTTGTTTTCTACACAGTGAGGAGACGGTTAGTTCCTCCTGTAATCTGAGAAAGCAGCGCCACCCGTATTTATAGCTCAGAGGCAGGCGCACACACACACACACACACACACTGATCTAAATGTGTCCTGTCATATAAAGAGCGGCGCAGCAGCTTTATGAAGCCGAGTCTCTTCCCTCAGAGTCGAGGAGACACTTTACTGTGAGAACAGTATTAACTTTGTTTCTGTTTCCTCCCGTAACATCTTCACTCTCAACCTTCGTGTCCACACCTCTGATAATAAAACACAGCGTCACTGAAGTGCCGCAGCAGATGTTCAGAGGACACACATTCAGTGAATGGATGGTTTCGGTTGAGGTTAGAGAAAAGTTCATGTTCTCAGAATATTGTGTCTGACGTCAGTGTTTTAATGTTTGACTGTATTGACCCATGGTCCAAACAGAAGCATTAAAGAGTTTTATTATTATTGTTGTTAATGTAAGACTCAGTAAATATAGAAACACACTTATTAAAAACACTAATTGTTTTTCACCCCTGTGTGATATATTCACAATATGATATAAAAACAACTGCGTTAATACATTTCTGACTCTCACAGCTCCACTGACAATCAGAACTGTGTCAGAGTTCTGCTGTCAGGACGTTTCTCTCGTCAGATCCGACTGTGTCATCAGTGTGTGATCAATCAGGTTCTGAGCGTCTGATTATCTCACATTCAAACGGACCGAGGGGACTCGTCAGACGAGTCCGAGGTCCATCCCTCCGCGGCTCCTGATAACTCAGACCTGCCTGACTCTGCACGTAGAGATTAAATTGTGAATAATTACATACAGTAGCATAAAGAAAACAGATGAGACGGAACCACCGGAGGAACAAGGCAAAGACGTTGTTTCATCCTTCAAACAGAAGCTACGTGATCGGCCTCATGTAGTGAGACGAGTGATACGTCTCAACAGGCAGCCTCCTGGATCTGTGGTGGGAAGAACTGTTCACGTGAGGCGTCACTCGTGTGAAATACAAAATAGTCAAAGTAATTCAAATATAACAAATGATAAAAAAAATTTAAAAAATAAATCAAGAAGTTTTGAACGACGTCACGCGATGACAATGTCGATAATATTCTTAGGGAGTAAACCACGAGGTACGGAGTAATATCCATGTTAAAAATGGAAAATTGTCTTTATCAAACCTTTATGACAAACTGAGGCCTGATATTTTACAGTTAAACCATGAACTTTATTATAAATAACCATAAATACAAAGAAAACACAAATGCAACCAAAAATCTAGAACTTGAATCAAGAAAATGAACAATTTTGAATGTAAATTTAAACATGAATCTTCTCTGCATTGTTCATTCTGTAAAATCAAAGTAGTTGATATGTCTGTCAAAGACTCGTATCGACTGATTGTTCCGAGCCTCTGATACATTTCCTGAATTCGGCCCGACGACTTTTCACCAGATCCGCGTGGGCTTTGTAACATTTGCACAAACACATTCAGTTAAGTTGAAACACAGCAGTTTGTGTAGTTTGTTTCTGAACCTGACCCAGTGATGGATGGGCCACGTGTCCGGGGAGAACCAGTGTCGGGTCGGTTTGACTGCCAAAGACCTTGAACGTCACTCGGTAAAGCAAAGAGCGCCGCCAGGGCCCGACATACTTTACATCCATCATTAGATGTTATGTCATTTGATAAAGCAAATAATCAGTATTTGCAGTGGATGCAGGGTTGATTCTGAAGTCCCAGTGATCACTGGTGGTCTGAAGTACAATCCACTTGAATCCCAGAAACTGTCTCGACTGTCGAACCTTTAGTTTCTTGATTCTGGTTCTGTCAGTGGTTCTGAAACACATCTGTCTGATGTTCTCTCTTCCTCCGGGTCCGAGTCAAGCGGCCGACAGAAGCTCTTCTTCACAGTTCAGGACGAGTTCAGCGTCTGAGAAAGCATCAAAGTTTGTTGAGCGTGTTCTAAGTTTTCTACCCACAGTAACGATTCATCTGTCTGATGTGGTGTGAAATGTATCGGGCCTGTTATTGATGAGCAGTGATGAAAAATAACTTCCTGTCGTCAAGATACTGAGAGAAAACATAACAAGATCTGCTTCAACACAGTCCATGAACTGTTGGTCTGTATGAGGTGACACACACACACACACACACACACACACTGCTAATGAGGCATCAGGCAGCTGATATGAGAGATGAAAGGATTATTGTGACCTGAAAGTCTGGAGTCAGACAGACAGAAACAACATGGCTTCCATCCGATACTGACCTCTGCTGGCACATCGTGGATCAAGGTCGTTCACACCCACTCGTCACATTTAAGCTGATAAACGACCAAGAAACACAGGAACAGGAAACACTGGAACAAGAATCAAGAAACATTCGAACAGGAAACACTGGAGCAAGAAACAAGAAACACCGGAACAGGAAACACTGGAACAGGAAACACCAGAACAGGAAACACTGGAATAAGAAACAAGAAACACTGAAACAGTAAACACTGGAACAGGAAACACCGGAATAAGAAACAAGAAACACTGGAACAGGAAACACTGGAACAGGAAACACCGGACCAAGAAACACTGGAACAGGAAACACCAGAACAGGAAACACTTGAACAGGAAACACCGGAATAGGAAACAAGAAACACTGGAACAGGAAACACCGGAATAAGAAACAAGAAACACTGGAACAGGAAACACCAGAACAGGAAACACTGGAACAGGAAACACCGGACCAAGAAACACTGGAACAGGAAACACCAGAACAGGAAACACTTGAAGAGGAAACACCGGAATAGGAAACAAGAAACACTGGAACAGGAAACACCAGACCAAGAAACACTTGAACAGGAAACACCGGAATAAGAAACAAGAAACACTGGAACAGGAAACACCAGAACAGGAAACACTGGAACAGGAAACACCAGAACAGGAAACACTGGAACAGGAAACACCGGACCAAGAAACACTGGAACAGGAAACACCAGATCAGGAAACACTTGAACAGGAAACACCGGAATAGGAAACAAGAAACACTGGGACAGGAAACACCAGAACAGGAAACACCAGAACAACAAACACTGGAACAGGAAACACCGGACCAAGAAACACTGGAACAGGAAACACCAGAACAGGAAACACCGGAATAGGAAACAAGAAACACTGGAACAGGAAACAACAGACCACGAAACACTTGAACAGGAAATACCGGAATAAGAAACAAGATACACTGGAACAGGAAACACCGGAACAGGAAACACTGGAACTGGAAACACCAGAACAGGAAACACTTGAACAGGAAACACCTGAATAAGAAACAAGAAACACTGGAACAGGAAACACCGGAATAAGAAACAAGAAACACTGGAACAGGAAACACCAGAACAGGAAACACCAGAACAAGAAACACTGGAACAGGAAACACCGGACCAAGAAACACTGGAACAGGAAACACCAGAACAGGAAACACCGGAAAAGGAAACAAGAAACACTGGAACAGGAAACAACAGACCACGAAACACTTGAACAGGAAATACCGGAATAAGAAACAAGAAACACTGGAACAGGAAACACCAGAACAGGAAACACTGGAACAGGAAACACTGGAACAGGAAACACCAGAACAGGAAACACTGGAACAGGAAACACCAGAACAGGAAACACTGGAACAGGAAACACCAGAACAGGAAACACTGGAACAGAAAACACCGGACCAAGAAACAAGAAACACTGGAACAGGAAACACCAGAACAGGAAACACTGGAACAGAAAACACCGGACCAAGAAACAAGAAACACTGGAACAGGAAACACCAGAACAGGAAACACTGGAACAGAAAACACCGGACCAAGAAACAAGAAACACTGGAACAGGAAACACCGGAATAAGAAACAAGAAACACTGGAACAGGAAACCTTGGAGCTTCAAAAGAAAATCTCTCTGGTCTCTGGGAACCAGACAGATGAAGAGGGAGGATCTGTCTTTAAATGAGATGATGTTTTTGACATGAAGATGGATGAAAGTGCAGAGGAAGAAGAAGATGAAGGAGAAGAGGGATCGGTTGAATTAAAGTTAGAGGGCAAAGAGACAGAAGGACAAAGGAAAGGAGGAAGAAGAAAGAGACTAAGAGTCATTAAGTGAGTCTGAGGAGACTAAACGTCGTATAAGGAAGAAGAAGAAGGTCAGTTTCTTTGAAGCTTGGTGGGAGTTTGACTCTAATTGGAGGTTTGTTCCATTAGTCTGAGTCATTTTTAAAACATCTGAGAAATTTGCATTTAACTCGACAACATTGAAAAACACAGAAGTTATTGAAAAAAATAACAATTGAGAACAGAATTACAATAGAAGCTTGAGCTGCTTTGATCGATAATTGGTGAGATTGAATGTGGAGTCTTTGTGATGTGAAGACTGTTGCTCACGGTGATGACGACTCTTTTAGTTTTCAGACGTGTTAAAGTGTCTGTTCGTGGAGCTCAGACACGTCTGAAGTGAGAACTTGTTGTAAACCCGTGGACGTCGGATGAACGTCCTGTCGGACTCTTCTCTCTTCCTCGTCCTTGTGTCTCGTTCCACCGTCTCGTCTCTGTGGAGATCAATACCGACTCCCGCTCACTGGCTGTTATGTTTGGCCCAGCAGGGGGGCTGTCCGGGGTTTTGTGCCTCACACAACAGGCGGTGTCGTCAGAACAAGTCGATGACAGTGTCAGACTGCTTCGCTGGTTCGCAGGGTAAATATAAACTGTAGGAGAAGAAAATCAGTGTTTCTGTTCTGCCGTCCTGCTGAGACAGTGTCCGTCCTCGTCTTCACCGAGTGAATCAGAGACTGTCTTGATTCTCTCGGTGTGAAACGAGGAGTTTACACCAGATTAAATGTTGAGGAAACGTTGAGGTTTGAATCACCGACCACGTCTCCAGTGTTTTCAGCGAGTGATAAGACAGTTTACTGATATTCATCTGATTGGAGAAAAGACAGAGAGGATCTGAGCTTTGTGAAAAAAATGACGAGTCGTCTTCGTCTTCTTGTCCGCCATCTTAAAGATTCTGACATCATTGTCTTTTCATTCTGGTGATTTCAGGACTTCATTCTTGACAATGTGAAACACTTGAAATTGAATCACAATCAGACCAATAGGATTTAAAGAGTCATCCATTTTCTTCTTTTCGTCTTCCTACGTTTACATTCCATCAGAGCAAAGACCAGAAGATGGAGGATGAGTCTGAAATAATAACGTCGTTATTAACACTGTTCACGTATTTAACAGCAGGAAAATCATTTGGTTCACAGAATGTCAGAGTGTGTGTGTGTGTGTGTGTGTGTGTGTGTGTGTGTGTGTGTGTGTGTGTGTGTGTGTGTGAGAATGCATGGGGGTGAAAGTGGATTTAACTCCTCGGCTTCATAAGAAGAATATAAATGTGTCTATTTTCCATTCATGAATCAATGTGTGGATGTGGCCGAGCAGTGATGACAGATATGAAAACATGAGCAGCTGGTCCGAGATGTTTCCTCCTCTGAATCAGCATCATGCACCAGAAAGATTTCAGTCATTCACGGGTATTTGAACTCTTTACTGTCTTGTCTATAAAAGTCACTTTTAAATCCCAACTGACAGTGGAAACTGTCGCCGCCGACAGGAAATGAGGGCAAGTGAGGAAGTGAGTGAGACTCCTCAAGGTCAAAGTCGTCCCGTCTCAGGATCGGGGTGCCGAGTCCTCCCGGGCGTCGCCGTCCCTCCGACGGTGCTCGTGCCTCCGTGAGAGACCCAGTTAGAGCTGCAGGCGCAGCACGAAGAGAAAGAGGAGGAGGAAGTGAGGAGCAGATGTGTTTCTGTGGTCGTGTTCATAGACTCATTTCTGCATCCCTGGTGTAGCACACACACTCACACAGGGACCAGGCTTGTCTCATCATGAAGCCATAAAAACAATAACCACTTCCAATTAGGCCTCAGTAATTACTTAATAATCAGGAGATGATTGCACCACTTTGACCACTGTCTCAATTTATTCATATTCATAACCGCGCTCGCGTGTGTGTGTGTGTGTGTACAGTATTTGCAGTGTGGCATCATGATCAGATCAGATGTGCTCGTCTCTCTTCTTTTCATTCATCTGTCAGATTTTTTTCTTTTTTCATCCGTCTTTTTTCGCAGTTGTTTACAAACCAACAACATTCAAATCCTCGCACACAAAACTCCTCACGCTGCAGGCGACTGTTGTCACCTGTCAGTCACTGTCGTCGTGGAGACCTTGATGCTCCGAGGGGCGGCGGCGGCGCTCCCAGATGAAGACGAGTTTTAATATGAAATCCATCGACTGTGACGGTGACGTTCGGCCGCCGCAGGCTCGGAGACTCACGACTCTAGAACCGACTCCTGCTGCTGCTCCTCGTTTCACAAGAGCAGAGGAAACGTTTAGGATTCTACAACGTGTTGAAACACTGAAGTTCTTTTCCTGTGTTTGTTAAAGACTCGGTGATGTTTACAGTGAAGTAAAGATTAAACTGTGAAGGTCTTTTCAGAACCATTCCTCCTCAGAACTGTTGGAAGGACTGTGGGTTAGAAAGCGAACTCTTAAAGTGGATGTAGAACCAAACAGAGAAACGAGAGCGGACATGAACGTCTCACACTAACTGAGCCTCTCTCCTCTCTCCACTCTCCTCCTGCTCTCTGAACGTACAGTACATCTATCTTGACTTCATCAACACCTCCCTCTCTTCTCCTGCTCTCTCTTGTTGTTTCATCTTTCATCCTCTGGTTCTCACTCCTCCTCCTCCCCTCCCCATCTTCTCTCCCGTCCCACTGATGGATGATGCTCTGCGGCGTCGAGAGCCTCAATCAGAGGAGCGCTGGAGTTTCTCAGTGAAGAGCAATCTCACAGCCAATTCCACTGATAGTCATCGCAGAGCGAACTGCTGCGTGACGTCGCAGCTTCCACCTGCGGAGCCAGAGAACCAGAGAGTCTCTGCTCCAGAGGAAAAGTTTTTCTTCTTCTGCATCTTCTTGTTATCAGAGAGAGTTCTGCAGGAGACGCTGCGTGTTTCTCTGGGAGCGCGGTGTGTTTACCTGCGACCGGCAGCAGTTTCTCATCTGTTTCTGCTGACGTGAGCTGGAAGGAGCTGAAACGTTTCATCTGCCCGGAGGCGGAGATTTAAATGTGCTAATCCGCAACGCCGCATTATTTACAATCCATAATAACGTGTTCACGTTATCTGACTCCACCAAATCAAATCCCACAACAAAGACGGTTGTGGGCTCAGTCGCCTGCGATGTTACACGTGTGAGACGCGATGTTATTTAATCTGATGCTTTTTAAAATAAGTTCCTTCAACCATGGAAATATTCATTTCAGGTTTGTGACACGAGCTCCGACCTCCTCACACGAAACGTTCCGCCCTGCTACATGAAGTAACTGCTACTTCCTGAACTGACATCATATCAAACCTTGAACTAAACTACAGTAGCTAAACTTTTACCTCAACACAATCACATCACTTATGTATAAATCTACTTGTTTTACAACGAGCGCCCACGTCATCGTGTGAAACCGCCTGTGGTCCAAACACCCGACACCAGGAGAACTGGGACCGTGTGGGCGTCGACAAGCGTCTGCAGACGTGTGATGAAGCGTCTGACTCCTTCAGCATCAAGACGTCTGGATCTGCTTCAGACTCGGGAGGCGACTGATATATATATATATATATATATATATATATATATATATATATATATATATATATATATATATATATATATATATATATATATATATATATATATATATATATATATATCGACGCAGACGCTCCATGTGTGTTAGTGACACAGAGCAGCGACGAGCCAGATCCAAAGATCCAGCGTCACTTCACTCATGATATTTGCCCCCCGCCCCCTAGCCACGTCCCTGCTGTCACACACACACACACACACACACACACACACACACACGGGCCAAATAAATCTACACAAGAACAGAGGGAACTGAAATGTTATTTACAAGACAGACGTTTTCTCCTCTGCTCGTGCACACACACACACACACACACACACACACACACACAACCAGGTAAACACAGCAGCCAGTCACACACACACACACACGCAAGTACAAGTACATACAAAAGCACAAACACAATAAATTCTCAATAACTATGAAGCGAACACAGCGGTGACAGTGGAGGCGACGGCGGCGCTGAGTGGAGATCAATTTAGTTCTTGTTGTCGTGGAGAGAGAGACAGAGAGAGAGAGAGAGAGTAATGGATGAGGGGGGGAGGAGGAGAACATGTGTGAAGATGAATTATGTCATCATCGCCAGGCAAAGGGAGAAGAGGAAGTTGAATCGAGTGAAACGTTGATATATTCTGCTCAGAGCTGGAAGATCACACCTGAGCTTCACACAGGAAGTGAACTCTGTTGCTAGACAACCTGACGAGACAAAGTCCATTTTAAGAACAGTCAATAGATTTCATTGTCATGGGAACGTGAAACAGTAGAAAACAAAGTAATAAGAAGTTTTTAAAGACACTCCTGAAGATGGAGGATTCACTGACTGTAAACAAAGAGGGATATTAGAGTCTTTAGTGTTTTTGAGATCGTCGTCTGAATCATCACTTTGTCCCTGAGAGACGGTTGTTTCTAATTTCATGCCCCATGATTAGAGACCTTGATGTGATGAAGTGATGGAGAAAACGTTTGGAAGGAGCGAGAGAGAGGAGGAGGAGGAGGAGGAAGGTGATGAAGGTGAGGAGGCTCACCTGAGTGTTCAGAGGCCTCTGTCCTGAAGAGACATCCTGAATTATTCATGTCCGCTCGCTTCGCTCAACTGTCAACGGACGAGAATGAAGAGAAGAAGAAGAATCTGCAGATGTTCAGAGACTGAAGGTTCCGGGATCAAACCACCAACCTCTTGAACAGTGGACGAGCCGCCCTCTGCCTTCCGAGAGGTGGACACGAATCACGCGACGACGATGATGCTGCGTTTCAACCCAAAGGACCTGGAACCGAACCTTTTTTTCCTTCTCTTACTGTACGAGTGGCAAAAACATGAAATGTGTCCGTTAATGGATTCGTATTATTTCATTATAACATTTGATCTGCTGTCATTTCTTTATGGGTCAGAACCAAGTGAAGACATGAGCTGAGTTTGTAAACTTCACTTCGTGGTCAGAGACTTATCTCCACGGGGGAGAAGAACTGCGGAGGCAGAGATACCGACTGAGGCGCAACATAACTTCTCAGCTTTATTACGCATCCTCAGCAATAATCCAGACTAAGATATGAAGTGGCCGGCGGCAGGATTCACTGAGTGTGTACAGTATGTGTCAGTGAGGAATCAATCTGTCCACCACCAGGACCCCAATCTGAGAAATATGATATTCTCCTCCTCACGGTCGCTTCTCGTCGTCAAAACGGTCGGAAATAACGTGTGTGGGTTTTTCCATTCTGACAGAACCGCTGACTTCCAACTGGAGGTGATTCACAGTCACTGCCCGTCGCCACGCCAGCATCGGAATATGAATATGTTTTACACACTGGTGGAGTTTCACTAGGAGGAGGCCTGAAAACCGTCCACACTTCCTTTGGGATTTCGACGGGTCTCGATCTCCATTAGCTCGTCGAAGCCTCGAGGGATCAGACGACGAAGAGAAAACAAAAAAGTCTTTGCAGGAGGAGATCACGTCCTCCTCTTCCTCCTCCTCCTCTTCCTCACACTGCCCTCTCTTATCTCTGAAACAATCCAGCTGATCTCATGTAATATAATATATGTAATTGAATATATAATGAGTGGAAGGGAAGTGAAGCTGCTCACGTTTGAATCTCAGAGAATATTGATATGACGATAGGATCTTTTTGTTACACTGTATATATAGTTTATTGTTCTGACATGTATTTAATAATATGAATCAGATTCTGTTTATACAGTATGTTTCGTGTGTTTGATGATGGATCAGTTTATAATAATACTGATGCAGGAGTCAAGTTTCAACACTATCACTGCGTCAAACAGAAGATTAAAAGATTAGAGCAGCGGAGACAGTTTAATGAGTGTGCGTGTGTGTGTGTGTGTGTGTGTGATATTATTATTATTGAGGTTTATGTTTCCTCCACACATAAATTACAGGTGTCTGGTTTCAAACCCTGGACACGTCACGTCCACGACTCTGCAGAGACGGTTGTGAAGTTGGTGACGGTCTTAGATCAGATATACGTTATACATATACATACAATATAATCATAGAAATCAGCTCCTAATGTTTCATCAAGATCCACGAATATTTTCATTTAACTGGTGGAAATGTCCAAAAATGTCCAACCGCTGTTGAGTTCAATGAGCCAATGAGTTCTTTCTTCCTTTCTCCAAGTTTTGTGGAAATCTGATTTGCAGTTCAAACAATCCAAGGAACAAACGGACGGACAGGGTGAAAACATAAGCTCCTTGGTGAAGCCCTTGGAAACATTTATCTTGCACTCAAGGTTCACTGGAAGTCTCTGCATGTAGAGTGGCAATATGTTACATGATGGTCACGATCATCACGTTGTGAATCCCTCGTGTTGTTGTAGTGTGAAGGAACCGACGGTGTCTGTGTCTTTGTTTCCTCGCAGGACGGAATGGGAAACCTGAGAATCACCGAGAAGGGCCTGAAGCTGGAGGGCGACTCCGAGTTCCTCCAGCCGCTGTACGCCAAAGAAATCCAGTCCAAACCAGTAAGTCACACACTGACGACCGCATGAGTCCTAATATGAAATGTTCCACTCGGTCGTCGGGGCTCGGTTTGTGTCTGTACAGACAAACCGCTTCTCCGTCAGGACTAAACTCACCACGCGGTCCTGACGAGACTGAAGAGCCGAGTCATGTCTCGTCATGAGGACAAAGCAGGAGAACACGTCACGGTGACGAGCGGCGTGTTCCAGACCAGATGGTGTCTGAAGCCTGAAGCCTCACTGATCTAATGTAACGTCTGTCTCAGCTCCGCCGGTTCATCCTGGTTACAGATTAACATTCTGAGGAGGAGGAGACGAGTGGAGGAGACGGAGAGAGGAGCCACGATATCGTGATGTCGTCCTGTAGTCCTGCAGTAACAACAGGAAGTGGACGGAGAGAGAGCAGCGAGCTTTATCTCTCAGCTGTCTGCGACCCGCCGCCGCCTGAGAGGGAGGATGAGGGACGAGCAGGGGAGGAGAAGAAGAGGAGGAGGAGGTAGTAATTGAGACTGAGACAGGAAGACGGATGGAAGAGGACTGAATCAGAACAAGAGAGATGAGATGATACGTTGACACGACGCCAAGTTCAACACCGACTATTCATATTTAAATCGAGTCCCTTTTGCTCGGAGCCAAATCACAACGTATATTATCTGAAGGCTCCTTAAAGAGCGAGGCCGAGGAATTCATCACGAAATTCTACAGTTCAGTTCCAACAACGAGGAACGTCCAAGGAAACAGCTGAAAAGTCTGTTTTCTGTGTACTGACCAGCAGAGGGCGACTCTATGAGCACGTGACTCTGCTTCTTACTTGATTTATAACAATTTACAACAAATCGCTGTTTTTCAGAAAACAAGCAATTCGTTATAAATTGAATAGCTCAGGTTTTAAGTTATTTATAACATTTCTCACATGTACGTTTTTCTTCTTGAAGCAAACAAGTAGAAATATAAAATCCACTTCTTCAAACAGCAGGTTGGTTTTGACGTCTCACTTCACACTTCCTTGTTGTTATTGTCATAACTTCCTGCTCGTGCGTCACGTTCACTGTGGGAACTTCATTAAGTTTGTTGAGAGTCATAATGTTATCAGTGACACACACGAGGCAGCGAGCGCCGCACGACGGTCAGGACGTTATCTGTAATTAAGGAGTCGACTGAGGCGTGAAGATTAGTCGGAGCGCAGAGAGAGCGGAGCGTCCGACGTGATCGGCGTTCCTGATTGGTGCAGGAAGTGAGCGAGCGGGAGGCTGGAGTATAAGTTGTCCTCGCCACATTTACGAGGTCGTGAGGATCCGTGTGGCGGAAACTTTGCCTTCTGCTCATGAGACGTGCACATTATGATCATGCACCTGACACGAGAGTCTGACAGATATGATTTCTTTTGGGGCCGATACCAAAATTGGGTTGTTAAGAATTTGTGATACTGATAAATCAGCAGATATTTATATTCAAAAAACATGACAATGATTCCTAAGATGTCGTTATCAATCCCATATGACAAAGAAGTGTCTTAATATTTTACAGTTTAACCATAAACTTTATTATAAATAAAAAGAAACCAAATAAACCAAAAATATAGAACTTGAAAATAATTTTAAAAGACCACAATTTCTTTAAATGTAAAATATAATACAAATGCAAATATTTTCTAAAATGTTTGTTCTGCAAAATAGAATATTTCAACATGAATCTTCACCAGTTCATCACCTACATTACAACATTTTTTTTATATATTATGAGTTTTCTGAAATATAATGTTTAAATATGCAAATGAGGCATTATCTAATAAAAAATGTGCTCATTTCCATCTATGTCCACAACAGAAAACTGAACACGAGATGAAGTCAGATTCAAAATTCTTCTTTCGTTTCACTTTGTTGTTTGGAGCTGAATGTTTTCACCGGGGGGTTTTTGGTTATTTCTTTTTCATTTGCTCCACAAATCAGAAAATACTGTCAACAGCATCTAAAAAACCAAAAATGTCACCATATTTTTATGAATAAAATATTCTATAAATCATCTCAGTAGAAAAAGGCTTCGGGACGTAAACATGAATAAAAGTGGAAGGTTTGGTTCGTGTCAGAGAAGATTTCTGCCTCAAAGTAAAACAAGAAGAAAAACTAATTTCAAGAAAAACGACCTTCAACGATTTTTATGATTATTTAAATCTACAGACACGAAAAGATGAAGTGAAATAAAAAAAATGTCTATTTGACATCTTTGCTCTTTCTTGTGTGTAAAATATAAAATATCAAAGTTTCATCAGCATGTGAACGTGTGTGTCTGTGTGTGTGTGTGTGTGTGTGTGTGTGTGTGTGTGTGTGTATGTGTGTGTCTGTGTGTGTGTGTGTGTGTGTGTCTGTGTGTGTGTGTGTGTGTGTGTGTGTGTGTGTGTGTGTGCGTGTCTGTGTGTGTGTGCGTGTGTGTGTGTGTGTGTCTGTGTGTGTGTGCGTGTCTGTGTGTGTGTGTGTGTGTGTGTGTGCAGGGCCGCCCGCTGCTGCTGCAGTCGTCCAGAAACGTGTCGGTCAACATCCTGGGCAGCAACAACCAGCTGCTCACGCAGCTCGTCACCGGTGAGACGATCTGCTTCGTTCATGTTTTCATTTCTCAGAAATATCAAAAAAAGACGCTGACGACATCAACTGCAACACGACATCTTCCATTATTCAGTGAAGAGACTTATTTATTTTTATTTGTTACAAACCAGCCTCTCTGTTATGTTTCTCACATTATTGATATTTCAAACACTTTTTCCTTTTTAGGGTTTTTATTCTGAGATTAATTTTCCATTTACTGATGTTTGATGTTTTTATTTTAGGCCCGATTAAATACTGATCAACATTTGATAATTAAAACAAAAGTTAGAACGTTACGGTTGTGAGTTCTGAAAAATAAAATTAGTGTTGAAACTAACGATTATTTTCATTATCGATTCATCTGTCGATTATTTTCTCCATTAATCGATCAGTTGTTTGTTTATTAAAAACAGTGAGAAATGTCGATCCTGTTTCCCAAAACTCCAACATGATGTTTTGTTTTGTCCAAACACCAAAGATCTTCAGTTCTCTGTCAGAGGAGCAGAGAAACCAGAACTCATTCAGATGAATCAATTATGAAAAGAATCGTTAGTTGCAGCCCTGATTCCAACGCTTTCTGTAAATCATCTGCAATGTGACACCAAAGCTCAGGATCTATGTCCTCTCACTGTACATCATGTTTCATCATCATTATTTAAGCATATTTTAATCACTGTTGACTGTTATGATAGTGTTAGTTAAATATTCATTGGTCACAATGAGTGTAAATTATGACGCTTTGAGGATTGAACGACTCGGATGTATTTTAAATGTGAAGCTGTGAGGAACCGGCCAGATGTTGCTCTGCTCTCATGTCTCCTCTCTGTGTCTCTGTGTCTCTCTCCGTTTCAGGATCCAATGGATTTAAAGCGCAGGGAAAGATGTTTGAAGTCAAATCGCCCTCTGGGAAGCTGCTGTTCTCCGCCGACGAGCAGGAGGTGGTGGTGGGCGCCGAGCGGCTCCGAGTGATGGGTGAGTGACTCTGAAACTCACCTTTACACGACGGACGGCGTCTCGTTCTGTCAAACGTCCTCTGGTGTTTGTTGCTGTCACGTGAGGTTGATCGGGATTTTGGCCTCAAGTGATGAGGACGTTTTCTGTCCTGGCTCTCAGATCTCTGAGTGTGGTTGTAAGTTTGGACAAAGGGACAAACTTAGTCTCAGTACGTACTGAGACAGAGACAGAGTTTCTATGGAGACAACAGGGCTCCGAGTGTCGTCACCGCCGAAGATGATTTCCTGTGAGAGCAGAGGGGGCGTGACGCGGGACGCGGAGCTGAAATGAGTTCACCAGGTGGACGTGAGAATGAACAAGAGCATCTGCTATGATCTAAAAACTGAGATGATCAGATGGAGGACGAAGGGCTGATGGGAAATGAGACCACACGTCTTCCTGTGAAGTCAGATCTGTTTTGATTACTCATATTATTATCTTTGTCAACACGTTTATTTCCTCGACACTTTTCAGTCGCTGTCTGTTTCAGTTCCTGCTGAATAAGATCGTGAGGCTGCAGGTCAGAGAGGAACGAGCTCGTTCTGCTGCTGCCGTGTTCCCTGTGATGAGGGTTTGACTCGTTTGACTTTGGTTGTGTTTGCCAACAGCTTGCGGTTGTGTGTGTGTGTGTGTGTGTGTGTGTGTGTCAGGGAGCGTCCTCCGTCAGGTGCTTCACTCTGCTCTTGGAGGACGGCCCGTCTGAGTCTCTTAATGTCCACTCACAGTTTGGGTTCTGGCCACAGAACCGGCCACAAATCTCAGAGACTTCTGCCTCGCGACTGTGAAGTGTTTTTCTTCCTGTGGGAGGAGCCAGGAATGTTGTTCATGACTCTGTGACATGAACCAGTGGTTCCAGTTGGAACAGTTCTGTGAAGCGTCCACGCCTCAGCTAAAGAAACAATTATTAAAGTAATATGTGTTTGGACGACAGCTGTTAAAGTGCTGATGAGACCTGAGGGTCGTAATTCTGCCACATGTCGTCACCACGGCCACATCGTTTCCTTACCCGCCAATAAAATACATAATCACACCCTGCGTATGACTTTAACTGGCCCGACTGAGGTAAAAGGAAATCCACGATGCTGCGATCATCGTACTGCGTTATGGATCCTGCAGCTATTCACGGTCCAGTCGGGGGCGCCTGATGATAAACACAGTACATACAGTTCATACAGTACTCCCTCCCTCCCTCCCTCCCTCCCCCACGTGAGCTGCTCTATCAGCAGCCTTCGATGCTCACTCAGTAATCAGCTCTCCACATTACGGCCCTCGGCCTCGTTCATGTTCTGAGATCAGGGACGACTGATCACGACACGATCACAGAGAAGCAGAATCTATAGGAATCGTTAGAGTGTAAATACTTTGTGTTCTGTGGCCTGATATCAGAACCAGACATATCTCTATGTCCACAACCTCACACACAATATAGTGCGGAGAGAAAAACCTTGTTTTGATTTGAGATTTTATTTACTGATCTGAAAGATTTGATAGTGTGACTGAAATAAATCCCTAATTTCCTCAAATTTCATTCTAAATGCTGCATTGTAGAAACACTGTCTTTATTTAAATATTAAACATATTGAATGTTAAAGTCTTCTCTTCCCAACTGAAACAATGAAATATAACTGTATCCAGGACGTCCTGTCAGCTGTCAGATGTGGGACTGGTCCAGAGTCAGAGGTCCATGTGGCAGATGGACGGAACCGAGCCAAACTCACAAGTGTATGATGGAACTCTCCAAAACTGAAAAACATTAAATATTAACCAAGGACTGGAGAGACTACTACTGTATTTTTAATGTACAATGGGTTTCCATAGAGACCACTTTCTCATTCTCCATAAAAACAGACTCCTGTATTTACGTCTCATTGGTCAGAAACGGGAACTGGTCCTGATTGGACAGTTTAAATTGTGGGTGTGGCTCCTTGTCTATTCAAAGCTGAGATGACGAAAACAGGCTCGGGGGCTTTTACAGGCCCTCGGCTGCAGCGAAGTCGTGCTGGGTACCGACACCAGAGATCTCTGGGATGTTCGTTGTGCGGCTCCGTGTCGCCAAGCAACCGCTTCTGCAGAAGTTATGAAGAGGAACAGTGTAAGACAACAGAAGTTAAAATCATCCTGCCCTCTGAAGTCTGTGAAGAGAACGAGTTCTGGGGTCAGCACGTTGACCCGTGTGGGCGAGTTCACCTTCTTATACACGTTCACCTTATTATGGTCTGTGAGCGTCGGTGATGGAGTCCAGCTCCTGAGTCTGTTCTCACCGGGGTCACGTCTCAACAAAAGAAAAGAAAAGAGCGTTCTCTGTGGTTTGGAAGCAGCTCGGACCTCCAGCAGACTCTGGATCACAGGGTCGAGACCGGACCGGGGCTCGGGAGTCGGCCCGCCCTCGTCAGGAGGCCTGAGCCGCTTCACCTCGGCCGCTCTGCAGAGAGAGAGTGTTTGTGTCTGGATGCTGGTGTTGTTCTGCGTCGGCCCGGTGGACCCGTCACTCGGACGTTGTGAAGCCTCTTTGGAAATATTTGCCCCCTGGGAGAGAATTCCTTCCCTCAGAATCGCCTGTCAGGACTTTGAAGGCTCTTTTTTTGTACTGGACCGTTTTCCAAGACAGAGAAAAGAGCGAGAGAGAGAGAGAGGGTGAAATGCTGCGGAAGAACGCAGGTCGATTTAAAACCCAGTGAGTCAAACTGAGCCCGTTGAGAAAAGTTTCTCTGAATCGAAGCCCAGTCGCCTCCTGGTCCTGGTCCTGGTCCTGATCCTGGTCCTGGTCCTGGTCCTGGTCCTGGTCCTGGTCCTGGTCTTGGTCCTGGTCCTAGTCCTGGTCCTGATCCTGGTCCTGGTCCTGGTCCTGGTCCTGGTCCTGGTCCTGATCCTGGTCCTGGTCCTGGTCTTGGTCCTGGTCCTGGTCCTGGTCCGTCTGTGATCGAGGGTCCAGACTACAAACTGAAGGGAAGAAAATACTCTGAATATGTGAAATGACTGTGAGTGGGGTCTTAGGTAAAGATTTTAAACCCTAACTGTTTGGAGATCCTTGTAGGAAAAGTCAAAACTCAGGAGAGGGTCGGGAAGTGATGAGTGTTAACGTGTCCTCAACAACAATGGAAGGGTTGAACTCATGTCTGTTTTATCATTGGCTAAAGTGAAGAAGAGAATCAGTGGAAGGAGTTTGTTCACCTCTAACCTCACTGTGAATCTGACTTGTAATAACTGCCTGTGCTCGAGGTTTTCATCTTCGTTCTCTCTGAGACGTTAGAGAATGATTTGCTGTAAAACTTCTCTGATGGTTGATTTTCCTCTGTCAGTTTGAGTTTCAGTGCGACACCAAAAGAAACATGTGGTAAAAACCTGGAACAACAGTTCAGCTCCTGAGAAAATGTCAGTGTCTTTCTTCTCGTGAAAACTTCCTGGGCGACGTTTCAACAAACCTGCGCCAGCCGCAGTCGTAGATCCTCCTCCTCCTCGACAGCTTCACACTCCTCCGTCTCTTTATTCCTCCAGAGTGGACGACGTTAAGACTTAACAAGACCGTAAAAGACTCCACAGAGTTACTGCATGGAGAGGAGGAGGGACGAGGAGGGAGGAGGAGGAGGGGCTTCATGGCGAGAGGCGAGACAGACGCCGTCTGCATCTCACACTTTTATCTGGACTGAATGGAGAATGTGCTGGTGTGTGAGCGGCCATCGGATTCCTGTCAGCTGACCACGTTAAGGAGATGATGAAGAGTCCATTAAACCTCAGTGTGTGTGTGTGTCTGCTGCAGACCAATAAAGGAGCAAACTGAGCGGACACTTTGAAGACGCAGTCGTGATCTCTGTGAGTTTTGCAGATGAACCGTTCGTTAAACGTTGTTAACTTAGTTTTATTTGTGTGAAGTCGAGACGAGACTGAGTCACAGACGAGTTTGAACTTCACGTATCAGAAATATATTCTTTTATGAACCTCCGTCCTCGTCGAGCATCAAGGAGTTTCTGACTGGAGTTCTTTTATTTCTTTTCATTTGAGTAAGAAGAATTTTAATTGATCCTCCTGCAGCTGCCTCTGACCTGCTGCGACGAGACGGAGGACGACCAAATAGATTTCAGGATAATGTGCAAATCTAAATGTCCTGTTCAGAGACTATCACCACCTCCCCCCCGGCCCTGACAGACCCTCGTAACATGAACATTAGGCCTCAACATTCACCTTCATCCTCCTCTGCTTTTCTCTTCTTTCTTAACACAGAAGAGTTATTGCAAATAAATTACTACACAGACAGAGAAGGAGGGGAGGTGAGGCAGGAACAGACGGAGGAGGGAGGAGAGGAGGAGGGAGGGAAGGAGAGGAGGAGGGAGGGAGGGAGAGGGAGGGAGAGAGAGGGAGAGAGAGGAAGGAGGGAGAGAGAGGAGGAGGGAGGGAGAGAGAGGAGGAGGGAGGAGAGGAGGAGGGAGAGGAGGGAGAGAGAGGAGGAGGGAGGAGAGGAGGAGGGAGGGAGGAGGGAAGGTGAGGCAGGAACAGATGGAGGGAGGAGGAGGGAGGAGAGGAGGAGGGAGGGAAGGAGAGGAGGAGGGAGAGGGAGGCAGGGAGAGGAGGGAGGGAGGGAGAGAGGAGGTAGAGGGAGGGAGAGAGGAGGAGGGAGGGAGAGAGGAGGTAGAGGGAGGGAGAGAGGAGGAGGGAGGGAGAGAGAGGAGGAGGGAGGGAAGGAGAGGAGGAGGGAGGGAGGAGGGAAGGTGAGGCAGGTACAGACGGAGGGAGGAGGAGGGAGAGGAGGAGGGAGGGAAGGAGAGGAGAAGGGAGGGAAGAGGAGGGAGGAGAGGAGGAGGGAGAGGGAGGAGGAGGGAGAGGGAGGAGGAGGAGCGATGGAGCGACTCAGACTGAAGTGAAGGTCGAGCTGCCTGATCCACTCGGACCTGGACGTCCTCACACTCACAGATGTGATGTAGCTGGTTACTGGATGAATTGGACCTGGAGCTTCTGACCTGAGGACGGAGGTTCACTAACAAGCCAGTAAAACAACTAAGGTCATGAAACTAGGATCTCCATTGTAGAAGTCTGTCACGATCCAGATCCAGATCCAGATCCAGATCCAGTCGAGACACGTGTCACTTCCTGTTCCTCTGCTCAGGTTTCAACTGTATTTGCACTGTGGTGCAGAAACATCATCTCACGTATGAGAGAGAGATAATGCGGCTTTACAGTTCTGTCGGTTGACGTTGAGGGATTTACAGTCACAGTAACGGAGTGTGTGTGTGTGTGTGAGTGTTAGTGTGAGTGTTAGTGTGAGTGTTAGTGTGATGTGTGTGTGTGTGTGTGTGTGTGTGTGTGAGTGTGTGTATGTGTATGTGTGTGAGTGTGAGTGAGTGAGTGAGTGAGTGAGTGTGTGTGTGTGTGTGTGTGTGTGTGTGTGTGTGTGTGTGTGTGTGTGAGTGTGAGTGTGTGAGTGTGTGTGTGTGTGTGAGTGTGTGAGTGTGTGAGTGTGTGTGTGAGTGTGTGAGTGTGAGTGTGTGTGTGTGTGTGTGTGTGTGTGTGTGTGTGTGTGTGTGTGAGTGTGTGAGTGTGTGTGTGAGTGTGTGTGTGTGTGTGTGTGTGTGTGTGTGTGTGTGTGTGTGTGTGTGTGTGAGAGAGGCTCTTAATGTGGCAGGTAGTTGTGGTGTTAACGTTCCGGTGCAGTCTCCCAGAGTGAAGCTTTGGAACAGACGGGGAAATGGACACGAAGTTGCAGCTTCTTACCTGTAAATATATCAAAATAAAAAGAATCAGGACCATGATTTGGTAGAACCTACCTAGAAACATGAAATTACATGAGGTACTGCACCTGTGGGTGTCGCTGTAACACTCAGGTTCTGGCTCATGGATCAAGAATTTTTTATACTAGGTAGAAGAAACTTCTCACAAAAACATACTCGCTTGTAATTTTCCACAAATCAACATGGAATCTGATTGATGATGTTGTGAAGCAGGAGCGTCTGAAACCTCAAGGTGGCGCTGTTAGTTCTTTGTCCGGCCACATACGTGTTCATCAGGTTTATTTTCATGTCTTATATTTCATATCATATATCAATCAGTGATAAAGAGTTAAAATTAATTAAAATTCTTCCTCTTCCTTCACTTCTGACTCATAATGTCTCATAATAATGTCTCATAATTCCAGCTCATATTCATGATAAACACATTTTAATTAACGATGAAAACAATCTGCCCGCCGCCTGCGGCTGTATTTTTCTACAACATCATTTTAAATTCACTCACATTGTGTCGAATATGAAAACATTATTATCATTTTACTAATGTGTTTCATTATTAATATACAGTTTAACTGACGTGACTCATTAGTTTGATTAGAAACGTGACTTTTTATGAATTCACTGAAAACATGTTGAAACATGTTGTTTTTCTTTTATATGAACATATTGTTTGATATTATTATGGAACTTTTCGTTTTATATGCAGAAAATTTGGTTCCGACATTATCCCAAAGTTTTTTCCGGGAATTTAAATCTAAAAGAAACGGAAGAAGGTCATAAGGGAAAGGAAAGGAGAGAGGGAAAGACCGAGCAGAGACGCAGAAGGTGTTGAGGGGGGAAGTGAAGAGGAATGACTGAAGGAAAGAAAATGAGGAAAGGACGGAACCAAAATGGGGAAAAACGAGAAGCAGTGGGATAAAAGAAGGAAGGGAAGGTGAGAAGGAGACGAGGAAAGAAAGGAGAGCAGTGAAGAGTAGGGACGGAGAAAGAGGAAGGGAACAGAGGAACGAGAAGTTGGTACAGGAGAGAAAAGAGGGATGGAGGAAAAGGAAAGGATGGGAAGAAAGGCAAGGTATAGGATGAGGAGGAGAAAAGAGGCAGTGGAAGGGAAGAATAGAGGGATGAGAGGATGGGAGGGGAGAGAGGTGGGAAGACAGGATCAGAGGAGGTGTGGAGGCACGAGAGGGATTCAACAAAAGATAAAGAATAAAGAACAGAGGAATAACAAGGTGGTGAGAGAGAGAGAGAGGGAGGGAATAAGGGAGATGAGTGGAAGAGACGAGGGAGATGTAGAGAGGGAGGAAGGTAGTGTGGACGCATGAAAAGGAAGAGAAGGAAGGAAGAAAACAGGGAGGGAAGAAGGTAAAAGATAAAAGGTGAGAAAAGAAGTGACGGATGAAAAAAAGAGGACGGAAGTGAGAATATGTTCAAGGTCACATTTTGGAAACACAAGGACGAAATCGTTTCAGAGAAGGAGACGTAATATTTAGGCTGCAGGAAGTGGAACTGAAACCACGGGAGGGTTTTTATTGATCGCTCGTTCGGTTTGTACATGTTTAACAGGCAAATAGAGAGGGAGGGAGGAGGGAGGAGGGGGAGGACAGGGAGGAGGGGGAGGACAGGGAGGAGGGGGAGGACAGGGAGGTAAACGAGGGAGGAGGGGGAGGAGGGAGAGGACAGGGAGGAGGGGGAGGACAGGGAGGAGGGGGAGGACAGGGAGGTAAACGAGGGAGGAGGGGGAGGAGGGAGAGGACAGGGAGGAGGGAGAGGACAGGGAGGAGGGGGAGAACAGGGAGGAGGGGGAGGACAGGGAGGAGGGGGAGAACAGGGAGGAGGGGGAGGACAGGGAGGAGGGGGAGAACAGGGAGGTAAACGAGGGAGGAGGGGGAGGAGGGCGAGAACAGGGAGGAGGGGGAGGACAGGGAGGTAAACGAGGGAGGAGGGGGAGGAGGGAGAGGACAGGGAGGAGGGAGAGGACAGGGAGGAGGGGGAGAACAGGGAGGAGGGGGAGGACAGGGAGGAGGGGGAGGACAGGGAGGTAAACGAGGGAGGAGGGGGAGGAGGGGGAGGACAGGGAGGTAAACGAGGGAGGAGGGGGAGAACAGGGAGGTAAACGAGGGAGGAGGGGGAGGACAGGGAGGTAAACGAGGGAGGAGGGGGAGGAGGGGGAGAACAGGGAGGAGGGGGAGGACAGGGAGGTAAACGAGGGAGGAGGGGGAGGACAGGGAGGAGGGGGAGGTAAACGAGGGAGGAGGGGGAGGACAGGGAGGTAAACGAGGGAGGAGGGGGAGGAGGGGGAGAACAGGGAGGTAAACGAGGGAGGAGGGGGAGAACAGGGAGGTAAACGAGGGAGGAGGGGGAGGACAGGGAGGTAAACGAGGGAGGAGGGGGAGGACAGGGAGGAGGGGGAGGACAGGGAGGAGGGGGAGAACAGGGAGGTAAACGAGGGAGGAGGGGGAGGACAGGGAGGAGGGGGAGGACAGGGAGGAGGGGGAGGACAGGGAGGTAAACGAGGGAGGAGGGGGAGAACAGGGAGGTAAACGAGGGAGGAGAGGGAGGAGGGGGAGAACAGGGAGGTAAACGAGGGAGGAGGGCGAGGACAGGGAGGAGGGGGAGGACAGGGAGGAGGGGGAGGACAGGGAGGTAAACGAGGGAGGAGAGGGAGGAGGGGGAGAACAGGGAGGTAAACGAGGGAGGAGGGCGAGGACAGGGAGGAGGGGGAGGACAGGGAGGTAAACGAGGGAGGAGAGGGAGGACGGGGAGGACAGGGAGGTAAACGAGGGAGGAGGGCGAGGACAGGGAGGAGGGGGAGGACAGGGAGGTAAACGAAGGAGGAGGGGGAGGAGGGCGAGGACAGGGAGGAGGGGGAGGACAGGGAGGTAAACGAGGGAGGAGGGGGAGGAGGGGGAGGACAGGGAGGTAAACGAGGGAGGAGGGGGAGGAGGGGGAGGACGGGGAGGTAAACGAGGGAGGAGGGGGAGGAGGGGGAGGACAGGGAGGTAAACGAGGGAGGAGGGGGAGGAGGGGGAGGACGGGGAGGTAAACGAGGGAGGAGGTGAGCGGTGTGTAAATGCAGGTGGTCCGTATCGACCCGCTCATCGACCGAGCAGCAGATGAGGACTGATTACACTGCAGTTAAGAAGCAAATGAAAGAAAACAGAGGCGGCGTCCGACAGGTCGTCGTCGCCCCCCCCATCAAAAGGTTGATGAACGGGTGATGGACGGGTGATGAACGGGTGATAAAAGGTTGATGAATGGGTGATGAACGGCTGATGAACGGTTGATGAACGGGTGATAAAAGGTTGATGAACGGGTGATGGACGGCTGATGAACGGTTGATGAACGGGTGATGGACGGGTGATGAACGGGTGATAAAAGGTTGATGAACGGGTGATGGACGGGTGATGAACGGGTGATAAAAGGTTGATGAACGGGTGATGGACGGCTGATGAACGGTTGATGAACGGGTGATGGACGGGTGATGAACGGGTGATAAAAGGTTGATGAACGGGTGATGGACGGGTGATGAACGGGTGATAAAAGGTTGATGAACGGGTGATGGACGGCTGATGAACGGTTGATGAACGGGTGATAAAAGGTTGATGAACGGGTGATAAAAGGTTGATGAACGGGTGATAAAAGGTTGATGAACGGGTGATGGACGGGTGATGAACGGTTGATGAACGGTTGATGAACGGGTGATAAAAGGTTGATGAACGGGTGATGGACGGCTGATGAACGGTTGATGAACGGGTGATAAAAGGTTGATGAACGGGTGATAAAAGGTTGATGAACGGGTGATAAAAGGTTGATGAACGGGTGATGGACGGGTGATGAACGGGTGATAAAGGTGCGTTCAGGTCTCTGAGGTGTCGTTTCCACCTGGTCCCATAATGAAGTATCACACTTTAATGTTATGGCCCATTAACTATGAAGAACTTTGCAAAGCAAACTGAACTTTACGTTGATGTTCTTCCCTCCGGGCAGCGGCAGGTTTCACGTCCTGTCACGAACATCGACTCTCCGTTCATATTTACTTGTGTTTGTTCTGAACGTGTGTTTGTGTCTGTCGTCTTGTAGGAAGTATCGATAATTAACCTTTCACACATTAACACACATTCATCATTACATTACCTTCATCATGGGGGCAGGTACAGTAGCATGAAGGGCCCACACTGGGATGACCTGGAATCAAACCCCCGATGTACGCTGGAGCATGTGACCTGCTCCCTCAGTTCCTCCCTCTTTCTTCTCTCTGTTCCTCGTCTCCTCCCTCCTTCTTCTCTTCTCTCTGTTCCTCGTCTCCTCCCTCTTTCTTCTCTTCTCTCTGTTCCTCGTCTCCTCCCTCCTTCTTCTCTTCTCTCTGTTCCTCGTCTCCTCCCTCTTTCTTCTCTCTGTTCCTCGTCTCCTCCCTCTTTCTTCTCTTCTCTCTGTTCCTCATCTCCTCCCTCTTTCTTCTCTTCTCTCTGTTCCTCGTCTCCTCCCTCTTTCTTCTCTTCTCTCTGTTCCTCGTCTCCTCCCTCCTTCTTCTCTTCTCTCTGTTCCTCGTCTCCTCCCTCCTTCTTCTCTTCTCTCTGTTCCTCGTCTCCTCCCTCTTTCTTCTCTTCTCTCTGTTCCTCGTCTCCTCCCTCTTTCTTCTCTTCTCTCTGTTCCTCGTCTCCTCCCTCTTTCTTCTCTTCTCTCTGTTCCTCGTCTCCTCCCTCTTTCTTCTCTTCTCTCTGTTCCTCGTCTCCTCCCTCTTTCTTCTCTTCTCTCTGTTCCTCGTCTCCTCCCTCTTTCTTCTCTTCTCTCTGTTCCTCGTCTCCTCCCTCCTTCTTCTCTTCTCTCTGTTCCTCGTCTCCTCCCTCTTTCTTCTCTTCTCTCTGTTCCTCGTCTCCTCCCTCTTTCTTCTCTTCTCTCTGTTCCTCGTCTCCTCCCTCTTTCTTCTCTTCTCTCTGTTCCTCGTCTCCTCCCTCTTTCTTCTCTCTGTTCCTCGTCTCCTCCCTCTTTCTTCTCTTCTCTCTGTTCCTCGTCTCCTCCCTCCTTCTTCTCTTCTCTCTGTTCCTCGTCTCCTCCCTCCTTCTCCTCTCCTCTCTTTGATCTCTTCCTTCTCTTTCTTTACTTGCTCTAATCTGCCGTGTGCACGCTGTGTTTGGCAGCGTAAACTTTCTGCTGAGGTGGAGAATTGCCCCCCGATAATAAAAGCTGCAGCTTTTCCTCGCAGCGTTCCGAGGAGAAAGGGCAAAGCGTCTCAGTGGGGAGCACCGGCTATTTATTAGCGAGGGCTGCCGGCTACACCTCGGGTTGGCCCGAAAGACTGAAAGGAGACGAATATTATAAAGTCTGCGGCGGAGGAAATGAGGGCGATGAAATGATGGGACGAGAGAGAGGAGGATAATAGAGGGCAGAGAGAGAACGTTTAACTCCCTGCTCCTGCAGGTCTGTTCAGGATATTACATCGTCACCTCCAGGAGTTTTGCACTTTTGTTGTGATGACTGTGACTAAAGTTTTGCTGCGTTGAAGGAAAAACTCTCTGTTCCCATTTACACATGATGCAGACTTTATTTAAACTGCGCAGGAGGAAGTTGGTGATTCATGATGATGGTCCATCATTGTGAAATGACTCTAGTTTTAACATATAAACCATGTGCATACCAGCAAGTACAATGTTACCATAGTGACGGAAATACGCTGCACATTGTGCAGTAGCACGCTAACAAGCTATATATTACTCACAAAACCTTTTACCTTCTCATGTTAACATAATTATAAGACTGGACTTCAAAGTGTTTGTACATAAATGTTAGAACAAGGATGAATCCACTACAAGAGGAACGTCCTCCAACAAGGAAGTTGACATGTTATTATGATTATAATTATACAGATTGGACACAAGTCATTCTGATGTACATAAAGCCACTTATTTCCTCATTGCAACCATTTCAAATACTTAGCATTATAATGTTTTTAAGTATTGAACCAGAAGGTAAAAAGCAAAAAGCCATTAAGGAGAAGAGAAGCGTCTCCACCTGTGGTCGTCGTTAAGAGTCGGAGTTATCGCTCCCTCGTGGCCGAGTTCCCCTCTGCATGAAGATGACTGGTGGACGGGCGGAGCAGCGTAATGAAGCGCTCCCCGGAGGAGAGTCGACTGTTCAACTCCTGTTTCCTCAACGTGTCGACCTCGTCCTGACACCAGGGGGCGTCGACCTTTACATTCTGATGTTGACTGTATATTCTCAGTTTGGTGTTTTTGTCATGTGATGGATGTGGGCGGAGCCTGATAATCCGTCTGACATCATGCTCACGTTAGTTTGTTCAGGATGGAAACATGACTCAGTTGACGCAGACGAGCTCGTAGCTGCCGGAACGAGCAGCTGATATTTCTCATTTCGATCACAGAAACGTGTAAATTCAACGGCGAGTTCAGAACAAACACACAAAGCTGATTTTTTTCTACTTGTGTTTGCGCCGGTTGTGCTACGTAACCGAGGAAGGAAGCTGAAGCTATGGAGCTGACTTGGTTTGTGGCGAAGTCAAAAGGCTCAAAATCAAGTATCTTCAACACTCCGCAAAAGTGAAGCCAAAACATGTTGGTCGCCCCCTGGTGGCTGGCTGCAGTATAATAATCATTGAATATATAATATACATAATTATATAACACCATATAATCATTTTTCTAAGTTTAGATCATTTTTACATGATTCTGTGATATTTACCACGAGTGACCAAAGAGTATTGGCACTAACTTCTCTCTGTAATTTGCAGATATAATTATTGTAAGCAGTCAGAAAAAAATATGTTTTTTATTTTTGTACATCGGGTTTAATCCTCCTTCCTTTTTCCTTTTATGATAAAATAATATATTTCTAGTTTGAATTCACCATCATAAAATTCAAATGTGTTATCGATGAGGCAACTGAGCGGAGACGTATATAGATCGATGGAGACTCAGAGATCATGTCCATTGATCCGACACACACACTCACACACACACTCTCGTCTGACGGTGTGTTCTGTGGTTTCAGGGGCCGAAGGCGCCGTGTTCAGCAAATCCGTGGAGACGTCGCACGTCCGAGCAGAACCGTCCAAAGAGCTGCGGTGAGTCAGAGTCTGATTTATTCACAGAACATTACTACTGTACATGTACATTCTGCACACACATGTACATGTACACAACAATATGTTGTACTAATGTGATGGGATAGAATCCTGCAGAGAGACTAATCTTTTCCACACACACACACACACACACACACACACACACACACAGACACACACACACACACAGACACACACACACACACACACAGACAGACACACACACACACACCGACACACAGACACACACACACACAGACAGACACACACACACACACACACAGACACACACACACACACACACACTGACACACAGACACTCACAGATACACACACAAACACACACACACACACACACAGACAGACACACACACACACACACCGACACACAGACACACTCACACACACAAACACAGACACACACACACACACACACAGACAGACACACACACAGAGACAGACACACACAGACAGACACACAGACACACACACACACACCGACACACAGACACTCACAGACACACTCACACACACAAACACAGACAGACACACACACAGAGACAGACACACACACACACACACACAGACACACAGACACACACACACACACCGACACACAGACACTCACAGACACACTCACACACACACACACAGACAGACACACACACAGAGACAGACACACACACACACACACACATACCGACACACAGACACACACACACACAGACAGACACACACACACAGACAGACACACACACACACACACACAGACACACACACACACACAGACAGACACACACACACACAGCGGTCAGTTCTTTCTCAAACCGTCCTCGTCATGTTTCCGTCTGCGAGCCAACAGGACGTGTCCTCGCGTCAGACTGACGTCTCTGTGGAGTGATTCCACGACGTTCTTCATTACGTGCCGACCAGTTCAGAGCAGAGAGAAAGAATAATAATATACGTGGGAAGAGAAACCTGCGACGAGGAGAAGATCAGGAGTCGTGATGTTTCAGTTGTTTCTGTCTCGAGGTGAAATGAGACGTGGAAGTTTGATGGAATCTCACAGAAACTCTCCGTCCCTCGGTTCTTCTCTTTGTGTGTTTTTGTAGATTGAAACTGTTCCGACAGTCGAGATGTTGTTATGACGGAACTGAAAACTATCACACGATCAAACTCCTCTGACATTTCCTCTGTTTCCCTCCATGATCACATTCTTCTATTGTTTTTCTTATATAAATAGTGTCGGTGATAGTTTTTCACAGAGTCACATCGGTTCAATAAGTATCAATGTTTATCATGTGAATGTTCAGTAAAACAATAATCAAGCAGAAACATCTTTCACTTCCAGCATTTTATATTCATCTTCTTCTTTGATTTACAATAAAGAAAAAAGAGAAGCGACTTTTGGAAACAACCAAGATGGCTGCCGCTGACGAACGAGCTTTCGACTAAAAGCACCAGATATTTTCACATTTCTCCACAAAAACCACAACACTGGTTCACAGACGTCGTGGAATCATCATCACAGACGTCAGGTCATCTCCTCTCTGTCACTCAACAGACGTCACGTCATCTCCTCTCTGTCACTCAACAGACGTCACGTCATCTCCTCTCTGTCACTCAACAGACGTCACGTCATCTCCTCTCTGTCACTCAACAGACGTCACGTCATCTCCTCTCTGTCACTCAACAGACGTCACGTCATCTCCTCTCTGTCACTCAACAGACGTCACGTCATCTCCTCTCTGTCACTCAACAGACGTCACATCATCTCCTCTCTGTCACTCAACAGACGTCACGTCATCTCCTCTCTGTCACTCAACAGACGTCACGTCATCTCCTCTCTGTCACTCAACAGACGTCACGTCATCTCCTCATCTCCTCTCTGTCACTCAACAGACGTCACGTCATCTCCTCTCTGTCACTCAACAGACGTCAGGTCATCTCCTCTCTGTCACTCAACAGACGTCACGTCATCTCCTCTCTGTCACTCAACAGACGTCACGTCATCTCCTCTCTGTCACTCAACAGACGTCACGTCATCTCCTCATCTCCTCTCTGTCACTCAACAGACGTCACGTCATCTCCTCTCTGTCACTCAACAGACGTCAGGTCATCTCCTCTCTGTCACTCAACAGACGTCACGTCATCTCCTCTCTGTCACTCAACAGACGTCACGTCATCTCCTCTCTGTCACTCAACAGACGTCACGTCATCTCCTCTCTGTCACTCAACAGACGTCACGTCATCTCCTCTCTGTCACTCAACAGACGTCACATGACTCGTCTGTGTCCGTTGGTAACGCCTCTTGGAAATGGAAACTGAACCGAGAGGTTCCAGACTGATACGTATCTGAGATTTAGTCTGACTGCACCAGAGGCCTGTCTCCCTCCCTGAACCACATCACAACTAATTAATAAGGAAAAGAATAATAAGCATAAACAACAAATCATCTCTTTTCATCCTCTTCTTCTATTCTTCTTTCCCTTTCTGTCGCCTCTCATGTCACAGCCTCTCCGACCTCCGACCCCTCGCCTCTCACTGATCCCACTCCTTTAGCGAGACCACGAGTTCCCCAGCGGAACATTCCGGTCGTCAGCTGCAGCCGCTTGGGCCCAGATCAGCGTTTAACCTGTGATTGTCTGTGAGTGGAGCTCACCTCATCTCATCTCTCCACAGTTTATGTATTTATATAACAACCAGCGTGTTCATCACGCCGTCGCTGAAGGACAAAGGAGTCGCACGCAGGCGGGGGAAAAGGCAGAAAAGCCGCCGGCAGGTTTTCACAATCTGTGTCATGTCAAAAGCCTCCGATACGAAGTGAAGGAGGGTGAAACGAGGACGAGGCGGGAAAAAGTTATTAACCTTTGACCCCGGTCGTAGATATGAAGAGAGAGGAGGAGGAGGAGGAGGAAGAACACGATGTGGGGGCGAGGTCTTGGCCGCAGTAAAAATTTAAAGGTGACGACAGAGAAATAAAGATAAGGAATTAAAGAGGGGAGACGGAAATAGACGGAGGTGAAAGTATGTTAATGAATCACAACAGCTTTACTTCATTACGGTAGAGTTGTGGTGAAGTACTGAGTTTCACTGTTACATCTGGAGAATAAAGACAAAATGGAAAAAAGAACATGAGACAAAGCAGCAAAGAGGAAAATAGAAATGATTTAACGGTGAGAGAGAAATGTTCCATCTCCCTGAGGAGTCGACCTGATCGACAGTCGTCTCTGTCGTCATGGTGATCCAGGAACCTGGACAGAGTCACAGCGTTGGATTGTTGGACAAGGTCGACCTTTGACCTTGAACCATCTCAGCATTCCACTGCTGCGAATGAAGGAACGAACAAACGCACGTTATGTCACACTAAGTGTTTCTGGTGATTATCGATCGCTGCAGGTGCAGTGATGTGATGTGATGTAGACACAGTCCTGCACTTCATCACCTGAACCAGCTGCTTCACTTTCAGCCAGAAACAACAGGAAGAGAGACTCTGTTGTCCGGACGACAAACCAACTGTAAAGCTGCAGATTCAGACGACGGTTGATAAATTCCCCATCGTCAGTTTTTATAGAAATATTTAAAGTGACCTGACACTTGTAGAATAAATGATTTATAAATGATCTCGTTTGCGTCTCTGCGTCGGTGTCGACCACTTGTTCACGTTTCTCTGGACATTTTCTTGTCCCTGTTTTTAATGGACATGGTAAAACTATCACGTCTCTTTTCTTCTCGTCTACAAACATCGTGATTGGTCGACGTATTAGTGAGGTGATCGTTCAGGACAGTTTGAACTTCTCTCTTCTCTCGTTTCCTCTCTTTTCTCCATCCGTTCTGTTCCTCGCCACGAGCCATGACGATCACTAACACGACTCTTCTGTTCCAGGCTGGAGTCTCCGACGCGCTCGCTGCTGATGGAGGCTCCTAAAGGAATCCAGATCCTGGCGGAGGCCGGAGACATCCAGGCCATCTGCAGGAACGAGCTGCGGCTGGAGTCCAAAGACGGAGAGGTGCGTCCGCCAACACGTCCTCTTCTTCCTCCTGCTGTCGTTGAAACAACACAAAGACTTCATTTAATTAGTTCTTCATTCGAGTGGTGAAGCCGAATGTTTAGTTGAAATGAAAAAGACAAAGTAAAGAGCTGCGGAGAGAATTTCCTCATTAAATCGGCTCCTGTTATTTCCGACATGATAATAAAAACCTCCCGCTCTGAGATGAACTTCTCTTGTCCTGCGGCCATGTTGTCTGACGGAGCGGCTCCGTCTCCAATTCAGCGTTTCTCCGTCCAGACGTATTTGTAGCGAACAACAACCCAGACAACAGTTTCCTCCCTCAGCAGCAGTTCTGCTTCCGGCTGCTGGCGGTTTTCCCGACGCGCTGGTCGTTCACCAGGATCTGATGAGACCCATTGTTCTTCTCTTTCATTTCCTCCTCTCGTCCTCTCGTCCTCCTTTCACTCACTAATACTCTTCAAGCCTTTTACATGTAGAACAACTGATCCTCTTCCTCTCTCTATTCACCATCTTCCTCCTCATCCTCCCTGTGTCCTCTGCCCTCTGTCTGATTGGTTACGCACATCAGCTCCTCGCGCTCGGCTGCGCTGATAAAAGGATTTCCCTCCTCAAGTTGCTCCGTCGTGTCGTGTCAGATCGGTTCACATCAACGCAGCAGGATTTTAAAAGTTTCACACAAAAAGAAAAACGCTTTCATTCACTGAGATGAGCTGGACCAGAGAAGCAGGTCAGGGAGGTGGGAAGTCTTAACGTCGTCACATGGCAAGTCAAAGACCAATCACATTAGTCTTCTGAATCAGATCACGTTGACGGAGCGTCGAGGAAACAGTGAGTTTAAATCTTGACTTTGTTCTTTTGCCCTTCACACTGAAACTGAACAAAGATCCTCCACAACCACAACCTCTCACTCGCTGCAGTTCTCAGCGTCTTTACCTTCTTCTGGCTGTAGAGCTCCGCCTCCTCTGCTCGGCCGGAGAAACACCGACCAGGGACGAGGCCCAGGAGGCCGCGGGGGGCGGGGCTTCACGCAGCAGGGGTCGGCGAGAACAGTTTGATCCGATCACAGTGAAGGAGTCGATGAGTGTAGGTCTGTTTGTGTCGCGGTGACAGAACTCAGGAGTCCAGAGGAACGACTCGGGAGTCAGCTGACAGGAACGTTTGTTTGTCATGTTTGGTTTGAGCTCCAGTGTTTTGTAGTAACAGAGATAAGAACCGAGCCCCTCCCCCTCTTCTCCCCTCCCGCCCCCTCAGATCTCTCTGGACGCCCGGAGGATCCGCCTGATGCGGCTGCCGGAGGGGAAGGCCTCCACCAGCTCCTCGTCCTCCGGCACCAGGCAGACCGTCTACGAGGTCTGCGTCTGCCCCAACGGGAGGCTCTTCCTGTCCCAGGCCGGCACCGGGTCCACCTGCCAGATCAGCGCCAGCGTCTGCCTCTAGGACTGAAGCGACCCGATCAGAAGGTATCCTGAGGACAGACGGGCCGGACACACACGTCGTCTGCCGCTCGGACTGAATCACACAGACACAGACAGACGGACTGAGAGCTGATGGACAAACACTCACAGATAAACTCACTCACTCACACGGACCGATTCCTTTTAAAGAAGCAGAACCAGAACCGGTCGACAGCCGACGTTTCAGAGCTGAACATGTTTTATATCGGAGGAGCGGAGCATCATGGGACATTAGAACTGTCACACACTCGTCTCAGATCCTGGTTCTCACAGTGAACTGGAACATTTCCACTTTTCAACAGACTCACGTGAATAAAAAGGGAAAAGAAACAAAGTGGCATCAACTTTTTAATACGACACACACACACACACACACACACACACACCCTCCTTCATCACTCACTGTACCACAGACGAGATCATTCAAGGATTTTTTACTTTTCCTGTTTGATGCTGATGTCGGACAATCTCTGTTTTTATTTATTATTGGGTGAAACACTGACGATGCCCTGGTCACATCATATCACACCGTGTGTCACATCGTTTGATTTCAGATTCTGTCTCAAATTAAACTCTGACACGTAGGAAGTGAAGTGAAGCTCCTGAGGGAAGTGATATGCTTCGGTCACTTGACTTGAACATTTAGCGCTTTAATTTTATTGTGTTGTGGAATTTATGAAAGTAAAAGACTTGAGACACAGAATCAGTGATTTGATAAACACAACAATTGACTTGAAATCAGTTCATCCATTTCTTACGGTATTAATTGACATGACTCCTCCCCCTCTATCCCATGATGCCATGAGAAGCCATTTAACTTCATCGAATAGATAAAGAATAAACGTAACGTTCGGTTCTCGTGATATGACTCAAAGCACTGATTTGATTTGATGTCACGACTTTTCCTGCGTGAATTCATTTTCCTTCTGACGGATCAGCGTGTCCATGACAGACCTCAAGGATCCAGTCTCCCCCAGAAAGAAAACTGGAGTGACGTCATCGACCCCCTCCCCACTTGTTTCTTGCACTGGGACATTTTTCAAACAGAAACGAACCGCGAGCCGCTCGGTGAAGAGGGGAACTGTGCCTGTGCCTTACGATGAAGCACATCACAGACTTTTCTTTGGCGTCAGCGAGTTAACGCGACCTCCGGTTTCAGTTCAGTCTCATCGTCCGTCTGAGCGAATGCAAAGAACCTTCGTCCTCGTCGACTCATCGTCCTCTTCTTCATTAACTCTGACGCCACTCCTTCTTTTCACACATGTCCTGTGGGACATGTTTGTGTTGCTGTGTGAGCCTGTGGAGGTTTACAGGCGCCGACGTGTCAGAGTCACTGGGTCAAAAACTTCTGACGTTTCACACTCAAACATGACGAAGGCTGAGGTTCAGTTCATAATTCATATTCTTCTTTATGATTCGTCATGAAAAAGTTGCAACAAGAACGAACCCTGACGTGATTTCAAGTTAATGAGGTGAGAGTTCATGGTTACCACTGGAGGGCGCCGTTCAAATGGTGAACACCAGCGTCTGAAGGCAGCATCAGTTTCCGTGGTACTTGCGACTGCTAGCGTCAAACTGTCAACTCGCTTCACGTCCAGTGTCTTTTAATCTCCAGGCTGAAATAAATGTTCACTGATGTTTCAGAGTAATAAAAAAAAATCACTTATCAAACAGCATGTTAGCTCGCAGGGGGTTGAATGCTAACGTTAGCTGTCGTCTGAGAGTTGCTAATAAGTTTCAGATATGTTGTAAACCGTCGTGAGAATTTGGTGAATTAGCTTGAGAATGTGTCAAAATGAAAAGTCCAGACACTTTTAGTCTTCGACAGACGGAAACAGCTCCGACGTTTTTGACCAAGTGACTCGTGATGTGAACCATTAACACACGTTATTTAAATCTTCTGCTGTTCATGTCACTTCCTGTTTTCCAGAGTCCGGCGCTCTGACCTACTTCCTGTCTCTCAGCTTCTCTGTATATTAAAGGACTTTCAGAAATATCTCACAACAGATTGAAACTGATCTGATGCTTTTTGTTTTTGAATACGTGTACACAGGAGAAATAAATCTTTTGATACGCTTGTATATGTAAATATTGTTCACGTGACGGCGTCAGAATGGAAACTCGGCTCTTTTGCTGAAAGGAAAATCTTTTTTTATGATCAGTTTGTGTTTTCGTACAAAAAGGAAGAAGACTGAGTCTGAGAAGCGATGTCACAGTTTGTTTTCACGCCTGCGACGCTTCCCACCAACACAAACCTGCTCACTTCCTGTTCCGTCGTCGTCATGGTGATGTTGTTGTTTGGGCCGAGGTCTTTGCATTCGCTCCTCGTCGTCGCGTTGTGAAAAATACTACGAGTGAGCTTCTTCTTTTTGTTCTTCAGCTCCGCGGAGCAAAGTGTGGAGTGATTCTCACAGATGTAAGAAGAAGAAAAAAGCCACGGAGGAAACGATGCACAGCGTCTAAAAATGTTTCATTTAGAAAAATATAGATACAAAAATCCATAAACCTCATCGCAGACAGTTTGTCAATTGGAGTAAAATATTTCCAGAAAGTAACAGATTACTTTGACAGGAACATTTCATTGGTTCAATGCGTCTGTGCTTATTTTAAAGAGAATAATCTGCAGATTCATATTTCTATGAAGACGTCTGGCGACGACTCAGTGGATCAATCACATCGATCGTGTTCGATTCTTCTGTTCTTCTTTTATGTTTTGTGTTTTTTTCCATCCGTCCTGAAAACTCGTCACTTTTCTTCCTCCTTCAGTCTGAAGCTGCCGAGTCGTTTTCAAAGATGCCAAAATAAAAAGGTTCAACGTTGTTGAAATGGACTGAAGTAAGTTATTGGATCGTCGCTGACGAGAAGAAGAAACAGGATTCTTTTTATTTTTTTTTCAGCAGGGTTCTTGAAACCTCTTGTCTTTGTTCCACACAGACACGAATGACGTCCTCATGAACTACATTTAACCAATTGATTATTTCTACATGAGAGTAACGATCATGATCAACACACCGACGCATCACATTTATCACCGATAATTTACATCATACTTCTATACTGTAAAGTGGACGTGTTTATTCGTTATATTATAATATATCAATATATTGGTTGGTTACACAGATCAACAGGTGGTCAGTGCATGAGTGCTTATCTCTCAGAATGATGTCGTCATCAAACAGACAGAATGTCGTAGAGACGCTCCGTCTCAGGACATTTAGGACAAAGGGACAAACTTTCATCCACACTCAGAGTCTGACAGATCTTCAACTGACACTTTCTCTCTGCAGTGACGTTTTCAGACAGTGGGAGAAAAAATAATATGACTTGAATTACCTGAAAGAAACAGAAAGAGAATTCATCTGCGTCACTCCACTAAATTCTTTCTAACAGA